>NC_133619.1:619729393-619856893 GCF_048593235.1 Sminthopsis crassicaudata | reverse complement strand
GATGAAGAAACTGAAACTTGAAGGCTTATCCATCTAGTAATTATCTGAGGCAGAATTTGAACTCAGATTTTTGGATTTCTAGCCCTAACACCCTATTCATTTCAATATCTAAGATACAATGACAAATAAAATCATTGAGAATGGGGGAAGGGAGAGAGAATAAATATTATACTGTGTGAAGCACTCTACAAATATTATCTCGGTTCATCCTCACAATAGCCCTGAAGGGTTGGTACTGTTACTATCTCCATTTCACAGTTGAGAAAAGAGAAGTTAAATGACTTGCCCGGAAGCATTCTGGGCAATAAATATCTGAGGCTGGATTTGATTTCCTCACTTCTGGGCCAGGGCTCTATCTAGTATGTCACTGAGCTACCAAATATTTTAAACCTGGATGGAGTCCTCAAAATCTATTTGCCATGAAAACTAAAAGGCATTTATTCCCCAGCCTACCCCACCCCCACCTCCATGAAGGGGTTGGTCTGGAACTACTGGTGAGCTTCTAGGTCTGGAGGGAGCTGACTGTGCATTGTAATATGTCATATTAATATAATATATATTTTAGGACGGAACAAGGGAAATCAGGAGATCCCAGCTAAGTTGTTAGCTCTGCCACTGATTTAATGGGAAATCATGGGCAGGTGACTCACTGAGCCTCAGTTTTCTCATTTAAAGAATGGGACTAACGATCCCTGTTCTTCCTACTTCACAGATGCATGGTGAGCAACCACTGAAATCATGCATTTGGAAGCATTCTACAAAACAGAATGACTTTTCCACTGCCAGGAGTCACTGGGAATGGTCTATTCTGCACCTACATGGGTCTGTGTTTATTCAGAAAAGGACCAGCGTGTAGAGGTTCTGAAGTGGCCTCTCTCAGAGTTTACACAGCCAAGAGACCTATCAATCAAAGGATGAGTATTTGAGATAAAAGAGCTCCTTATTTTTTCCATGATCCTCATATGAGAGGTTTACATCTTGTAATACAGATGGTCAAACCCTTAGAAACATTCTGGACCTGGTATCATTAAAATCTGAGAAATATATAGCAAAAGAAAGAAAAATATAACAGAACCTAGATAATGTTAATATGTAGTTTTCTTAGTAAATATGCAACCCATAGGGTTCCTTATTTTTATTTGAGTGGCCCTCATTTTTATTTAGTTTGATATCACTGGTCTAGTAGATAGACTGCCTCAGATGTGAGCAAAGGCAGAACTACGTTTCTAAATGATCTAGTATCTCCTTCCCAAGGCTGATGTGAAGATAAGAGATAATGGATGGTAAAGTGCTTTGTAAACACTAAAACTATCTACATGCTAGAGTTATTATTGATATTCGTCTGCCCCAGCGCCAACCTCAGTGCCCCAAATGTTTACAGGGAGATGTAAGAAATACTCTGGTTCCTTCTAAATTTCCTCCTTTAATTCTCCACAGTTTAATTTGCCCATGAGAGAGAAAGAACAGCCTTGGCCTCTGGGGCCTTGAAAACTTTTATGAATAAAGAGCTGTTCATCTGCTTTCTAAAAGGCTCACTTCCAAAGACAGCCATGCTAATGTACTCTTTATGGAGGTATGAATTGGTGTACCTTTCTGGTATAGTTGGGAATTATCTTTTTTTTTTTTTTTTTTTAACACAGCAATAGCACTACTAAGCATATATCAGGGGAAGGTCAAAGACAGAAAGAAAGGTTCCATCCATGTAAATGTATTTATAGTGGCTCTTTTTGTGGGAGGAAAAAATCTGGAAGGAAAACATCCGCCACTGATTGGAGAGGGCCCGAAACAAATTGTAGAATATGAATGTAATGGAAGAGTATTAGGTCATTAAGAAATGACAAATCTGTCAGAATTTAGAAAAACTTGGGAAGCTGAGCCAACTCAGCAGAACCCTGAGAACAGTCTGCACAATTGCTACAATAATGTAAAGGGAAACGACTACAAAAGGCTTCAGAACACTGATCAATGGAGTGTACAATCATGACTGATAGCCGTTGCTAAAACATGGCTCGTCCATCTTGGTAGAGACAGTGATGGACCGGAGGTAGGGGATGAAGCATATATTGTCAGACTTGGACAATGTGTTGATTTGTTTTGCTTGATTGGACTTATTTAACAGGGGTATTTAGTAGGAAGAGGAAAGGAGGATAACTGAGAAATGATAGTTAATGTTTAAAAGAGAGAGAGAGAAGCATCAATAAACATTTTAAAAAATAATAAAAGCACAGCTTCCTCACAGTTGCTAGCATTTGTTGCTAATAATAATGGTAGTTGCTAAATTTATACAAGGCTTTTGAGGTTTGCAAACTATTTTGCATATGAATAATAATTCACATATTTTCTTTGCTGACCCCAGAAGGGGCTCCTCCTTTGGAGGAGGGAGGGGGCTGAAAGAAAAGTAAAAAAAAGAATGGGAACTGAGTGACAGATGTGGAAATCTTATGCTGAATATCATTTGCCTTGGACTCCATATATATACATACACACATACATAATATCATATCTATATCTATATCTATCTATCTATCTATCTATCTATCTATCTATCTATCTATCTAGTTTTTTTTCTGAGGCAATTGGGGTTAAGTGACTTGCCAAAGGTCACATAGCTAGAAAGTATTAAGTGTCTGAGGCCAGATTGGAACTTAGGTCCTCCTGACTTCAGGGCTGGTTCTCTATCCACTTTGCCACCTAGTTGCCCCCCCCCAATATATTTTTCAAAGAACAAGAGGGCTTCAAATATGTATTAAGTATCCATCCTTTTCTCTTTAATGGGTTTAACAGAAAGCTAATTTATAGGTGCAGAAACTGAGGCACAGAGAGATTAAGTTGCTCAAGATTACACAGTTAATGGCAAGTCTTAACCAATTAAGAGAATGTCATGGAGATCATATATTTGGATTTTGAAAGAGTTTTAAATAGAGTATCTAGTGCTGCAGTGTCTCTGTTGATCAGGGGAAGAGATTATTATATATTGGTATATGAATTTGGGGCCAGTAGCTGGTACAGTGGATAAAGTGCTGTTAGGAAAACTAATCTTTGTAAGTTTAAATCTTACTAGTTGTATGACCCTGGAAAGTCACTTTACCCTGTTTGCATCAGTTTCCTTATCTATCAAATGAGCTGGAGAAAAAATTGGCAAACTACTCCAGTATCTTTGCCAAGAAAGCCCCAAATGTAACCGCAAAGAGTTGGAGATGATTTTTTAAAAAATGATTGAACAACAACAATTCTGGACAGGTGAATTGACTAGACTCAAAGAATCAGAGTCAAGTTGGGAGTTCTATAGTGAGGGTCCATGGGGACCTGTCCTTGATCCTATGCTGTTCAAGACAGGATTCTAGTTATCATCTAGTTCAGCTCCATTTTACAGACAAAAAACTGAGAGGTCTAGAGAGCTTAAATTATTTGCCCAAGCATCATACAGGAGTAAGAGCCAGGTGTCAAACCCAACATTTTCATCCTTAACATCAATTTAAGACAGAGAATTATGTCTTATCAAATCAGTAGGGCAATTTCAAGCAATAGCTTTAATAATATGATGGAAAATACCATTGAAACTATTAGAACTTAAATCAGTTTTTATTTTGGTGGCCTGGTATAAAGCATGCCTTACTTTTGCTGGCAGTGAAGTGGTAGATTATAATCTACCTATATGGAATATAATATAATCTACACTATATGGAATGACAGTTATACAACAGAAGATAGTGTTGATTTCATTTTACTTATGTATGTCTTTGTTCAAGACAAAGATGAAAGAATTCACTGAAGCATCCATAAAAACATTTGCTAAAAATAATAGTTTCCAAATTAGCAGATGACATAAAGCTTTGAGAGACAAAAGATAGATAGCAAACTGAATGCCTGGTCAGATTACAAAAAAGATCTCAACAGGCTAGAACAATAGATCAAATCCAATACAACAAAACTTAATGTAAAGTCTACCTTTGGTTCAAAAACTCATCTCACCAAAATTATAGATGAAGAAACAATGGTTTGGTTGAAAAAAGATCTGGAGTTTTAATGGACTAGATAAGACTTAATGATGTGACAAAGTACCCATCCCCAAAATATCTTAATGTGATCTTAGAATTACAGACAGAGCTGGAAGGGACCTAGAAGCCTTCAGTTTTATAAAGGATATTGAGATTCAGGGAGATATAAGTACTTTGGCAAGATGACACAGAAACTTTGAAGGCAGAGTTTGAATCCAGGTCTCTTGACCTGAGTTAGCACTCCTTCCACTTTACATTCTATTCTGTCTTAGTGTCTACAATTAGGGACCTAATAGTAGTGTTGTACAGACCTTTAGTACTATAATGGGCTGATCACATTTTGGGAAAGATTGACAAACTGAAGCATGTCCAGAGGAGGGAAAGTAAGGGGCCGCAGGACCGGGTCATACAATATGATTGCTTGAAAGATTAGGCTTCAAGGAAAAAAGCTTGAATTATTGCTGTTAGTGGTGGTATGTATAAAGGATGTAAGAGCTGTCTTTTAGGGCTTGAAAGATGGTCATATAGAAAAGGGATTATAGGTTTTATTTTGCCCAAATGGTCAGAACTTGGAAAAAACCATTACAGTGGAAATGGCAGCTCAGATTTAGGCTCTTTTAGGGAAAACATCTTAACAATTAGAGCTGTCCAAAAATAGAATAGGCTGCTATCATAGGCTCTAATAGGTATCTTTTTACCAAGTAGAGACTAGATCTTTGTTCAGATACTTCTGGACTTTGGAAAATTCTAGACATCACTTAACTCTAAGATTCTGTGTTTTATTTTCCAAATTGAGCTCTTTGAGGGCAGAGACTGTGTCTCATGCAGGTTCATCTTCATAATAGAGCCTGTGGCTCTGAGAAAACTCATCTGTTCAATAAATGCTTTGAATAAATACCAAATGGAGAACAGCTAGGATTATGACCAGTCAGCAAGTCATTTAGGGTCTTTGAACCTCAATTTTCTTATCTGCAGAGTGATGATAATTAAACTTGCACTATTTACTACACAATAGGGTTCTTGGTGAGGAAAATATGACAGAGTGATATCAATTAACCAGCAAGCATTTATTAAGTGCCTACTATTAAGCTAAACATTGGAGCTAGGCATTCTGGGTAAAAATATAAAAGCATGATGGTTCCTGCTCTAATGGAGTTTATGTTCTAATGAGAAGAATACAACATTTTATTGAATAAAGGTGGCACAGAGTATAGAATATTGGATATCGAGTCAGGAAGATCTGAATTCAAATCTAGATTGGACACTTATTCTATGACACTAGATTAGTCACTTACTCTCTTTCTGCCTTGGTTTCCTCATCTATAAAATGGGAGAGGAGGATTGTTATGAAGATCAAATGAGACAAGTTCTTTGCCAACCTAAAAGTGCCATACACAGACTAGCTATTATTATAAATAAAATAAATACAGCATTTCCTCAGACAAACCACTTTAGGAGAGGCCTATCCAGCTCTAGAATTTTGATTCTGAGATTCCTTCCTGTTCTTCTTCTGCACCACCCCACCCCATCCCTTCATTAGCATCCTATCACCCAGTAATTGTCAGGGCAAGTTTCTCTCCATGGGACTTCCCCCTCCTTTTTCTTTCCCTTCTTCTCCCCAGCCAACTTGTCAAAACAGCATTCATCATGCTAGGTGAAGCCTGAGTATGAAGTGATTTTCTGAGAAAACCGGACAAGCTTACAGACCCTGGAATGATCTGGCACCACCTACTGGTAGATGCTTCCTGAGCCCCCTCTCCCTGCGTGTTCCTCCAGCTGGCTGGGGCCTAGGGCAGACTGGGGGGAGGAGTCATTCTGGCCTGTGGGACATCAGAGTGTGCTGGAATTGGAGGATCTCCCGGTTTTCTAGGGCTGGCATGACTCTGAAAGAGCGTGACAGGCTCCCAATGGAGGAGGCAGGAATGCCACCAAATGAGGGCAGGCTGTGGAGGGGGTGCCAAGAACCTGGGTTTGGCAACGGAGGCCAGGGAATGCCCTCGGAAGTGCCCAGGAGGCTGGTGACTTGCCAGTGGCCAAGAGGACAACCTGCTTGGGTGTTCTCCAGGGACAGGGAAAGGGAAGGTGGTATGGATGTGCTCCAGTGCTGGAGTTCAAATATCTAGGTTCAAATCTTGCCTCAAATATCTGGATTCAAATCTTGCCTCTTATACTTAATTCCTGTAAAACTCTGGCAAGGCACTTACACTTTGGGGCTTCAGTTTCCTCAGTTATAAACTAAGGGACTGATTTCCTCAGTTATAAACTAAGGGACTGATTTTTATAATTCTTTTCAGTTCTGAATTGGAAGACTCTTGAGGTAAGTGGGAAACCGATAAGAAACGGGGGAGGGGGTACCATGGGCTTTTGCCCTTTGCAGAGACGGGAACGGACCCCAGAGGTCGCTGCTCTGCTCCCCAAACTCGCCGCCCCGCGGCAGCCTCCCCAAAACATCCTCCCCTTTGTAGCCTCCGCCTGCCCAATATATAGAGTCCGGCTGTACCACCGCTCGGGCTCCTGCAGGGGAAGGAGCAGGAGCAGCTGCGCGGAGCTTCTGGTTCCGCATCTCGCCGCGCGGCGGCACAACCGAGGCCCCGGGCCGGCCACGGAGGCAGGGGGGGAAGAGTGGCTGGAAGGGGCCCACCGGGGATACGGCGAAGCTGGGGAGTCCGCCCCCCCCACATCCCCACGGCGGATGGTAGAAGCCGGGACCCAAACAAAGGCGGGCGGCGGATAAAAGGCGGCGGCGGCGGCTTCAGTGGGGCTGCTGCTGCTCGCTCTCTCCTTCGCTTAGCTCGCTGGCTGGCTGGCCGAGCCGGCCGGCTTGGCTGCGCTGCGCAGCCCCCGGGCCGGAGTCCAGCTCAGCCGCGAGGGGCGGCCGGTGCGCCCCAGCAGCCCGAGTCCCAAGCCCGAGCTGGGGGCCCCGAGCCGGCCTGTGGCTCAGAGGAAGTCTGCGGGCTCCGTGACCGCCCGCGGCTTCTGGGGGAGGGGAGCAGCTCCAAGTGGCCGCAGCGTCCCAGCCTCCGGGTGCGCCCTGGACACGGCGCGCCTCTGGGGGCTGTGGCCCGCGGGGCCGGGCGCGCCCGGGCGCCCGACGGTTCAGCCAGAGGTGAGTGGGGCAGCTGAGGGTGGCGGGACAGGGCGAGAGGGGCAGGCTGGGCACGCGGCGGCCGGCGGGCCACGCGGCTCAGCGCCCGCCTGCCCAGATGCCAGACTCTCTCTGCCGCCTGGCCGACAGTGGGGCGGGGGGGGGGGGGCGAACTAGGGTCCCAGCGCTAAAGAGGCCGGATACCCAGCGGACCTCTCCTCTCCTATTCTGCGGGACCTACGATCTCCGAGGCCGAGGCTTCGGGAGGACGGACGGATTACTTAGTTTTCAGAAGAGGTGCCAATGGCAGCCCCTTTTGGATCTGTCCTTCCCGCCCCCTCTTCCATCTTATCGCGCGGTTGGGTAAAAGTTGAGCGGACCGAGGAGCTCTAGAGGCTCGGGGCAGCAGGGGGTATTGTAGAAGGTGGGAGGGGGAAGAATGGAAAGGGTTAATAAGATTTACAGCTCTTCTTGCCGCCTTCCCCCCCCCCATGCACACTCCCCAGCTTTAAAGGTGGGACGGGGGGGGGGATTCGAGAGAGACCACTAACAGAAGGGATCTATCCAGTCCTGAGCTTACGGCACGTCGGAGCTAGAAGGGACCCAAGCTCCTCGGCTCTAGTCCCCTCGTCTTAGTGGCCCGCGGAGGCCGAGATTGGAGCTGAGCTGGAGGAGGTGGGAGCCTGAAACGCGAGCTGGCGCGGAAGGATGCCCAGAAGGAGCTTCCCGGGCTCTGCCCCAGTAAACCATCTTCCCCCTCCCTTCCCTTTCGTGGGGTGGGGTGTCAGTCAGTGAAATGGATCCTGGGCCCGCGGGGGTGGGGGCAAAAGGAGCGGAGAACAAAAAGGCTGAGCTTCATGGGGACAAGGGGAGGGGGAGAGCGCAGTGTTATCAGGTTGGTGCCAACACTGCAGCGCAAAGAACTTTTCCAAAGTCCCCCGGGAAACGAACTCGCCCCCTCCGGCTAATGGCAGGTGGGCTTCCGAGGCTCTGCCCCCTCAGCTCGTGCCCCCTCCCGAGACAAGCGTTTGTCCTTCCAAGGTTTCAGCACCTCGGACAGGTCCGGGGAAGCCGTGACTGCAGGGACCTTAGAGGGGTCTCGGCTGCTGAACGCCAGGCCCCGCCTCCCGACCCCAACTCCGGCTTTAACTTGCACGGCGGCGAGGGGCGTGGGGATGGCTACACGGCCGGAGGGAGCCACGGTGAGGGTGGAAGACTGATCAGCGGATTCATGCATGTTCTCCGAGAAACCCATTCACTCACATGCACATCCAAGTGCCTGGAGCGCATGTGTGTTCGGGGCCTCTCTCCTGCCCGCACCTGCCTCCCCCGACATACACGCGTGTGCGCGGATCGTGTTGTACCTGGCTTCTGGTCAGGGGCCGGCTCCTTATCTGAGGAGGCGGTGGGAATGGAGGAAGAGCATTGTGTCAGATGAGAGAGAGAGAGAGAGAAGACAGAGAGAGAGAGAGACAGAGAGAGAGAGAGAGAGAGAGAGAGAGAGAGAGAGAGAGAGAGAGAGAGAGAGACAGAGAGAGACAGAGAGAGAGAGAGAGACAGAGAGAGACAGATAGAGAGAGATAGAGGACAGAGACAGAGAGAGAGACAGAGAGAGAGAGAGACAGAGAGAGAGAGAGAGAGAGAGAGAGAGAGAGAGAGAGACAGAGAGAGAGAGACAGAGAGAGACAGAGAGAGAGAGAGAGAGAGAGAGAGAGACAGAGAGAGAGAGAGAGAGAGAGAGAGAGAGAGAGAGAGACAGAGAGAGAGAGACAGAGAGACAGAGAGAGAGAGAGAGAGACAGAGAGAGAGACAGAGAGAGAGACAGAGAGAGACAGAGAGAGAGAGAGACAGAGAGAGAGACAGAGAGAGGACAGAGACAGAGAGACAGAGAGACAGAGAGAGACAGAGAGACAGAGAGAGAGACAGAGAGACAGAGAGACAGAGAGACAGAGAGAGAGAAGGAGACAGAGAGAGAGAGAGAGAGAGAGACGAGAGAGAGACAGAGAGAGAGAGAGAGACGAGAGAGAGACAGAGAGGAGAGAGAGAGCAGAGACAGAGACAGAGACAGAGAGACAGAGAGAGACAGAGACAGAGAGTCAGAGACAGAGAGAGAGAGACAGAGAGAGAGAGAGGACAGAGAGAGAGACAGAGAGAGAGAGAGAGACAGAGAGAGACAGAGAGAGACAGAGAGAGAGAGAGACAGAGATAGACAGAGAGAGACAGAGGACAGAGAGACAGAGAGACAGAGAGAGACAGAGAGACAGAGAGAGAGGACAGAGAGACAGAGAGACAGAGAGAGAGAAGGAGACAGGAGACAGAGAGAGAGATAGAGAGAGTGAGACAGAGAGACAGAGACAGACAGAGACATACACAAAGACAGACCACAGAGAGACAAAGAGGAGAGAGAGAGAGAGAGAGAGAGAGAGAGAGAGAGAGAGGAGGAGGAGAGAGTCAGGAGTCCCCTCTGCCTCTACTTTTCCAGCATTAAGGCCACTTAGAGAACAAAGCTCAATCTGGGTGACTATGGGGCTGCTGTGGCTCCTACTTACTGTTAGGCTATCTCCCACATTGCTGTGCCAGATTAAATTTGAACTTAGTGCTTCCTTTTCTACATTCTCTTTCTCCATTCTTATTAGCATCTATCTCTTATCCCTTCTTAAACCTCCATCCACCTCCAAATAACCTCGTGTTAAAATCAGCATCCCTTCATTCTCCTCTGTCTCTTTTGTGTCCATGTCTCTGTCTCTCCCCTAAAAATCTCCTCCACTTCTTTCTACATTTCCCCCTGCAATCTTTTCCCTTTATATATTCTTATTCCTCTGTGTTTCTTTCTGTGTCTCTCTGTCTCTGTCTCTCTGTGTCTCTCTGTCTGTCTCTCTCCTTCCCTTCCTCCCTCTCTCTCTGTCTGTGTGTGTGTGTTTCTCTGTGTGTCTCTCTCTATCTCTGTCTGTCTGTCTCTGTCTGTGTGTTTCTCTCTCTGTCTCTGTAGTCTGTCTGTCTGTCCCTCTCTGTCTCTGTCTCTCTCTCTCTCTGCCTATCTTTGACTTATGAGGGACAGGGCCATTCTTATTCCAGGCTTCCTTGCCTCTGTTCCCAAGCTTGGGATCATAAGGGGAGTTTCTCTTAATTTAAGTGACACATCCTGTTTCCACCCTCCCCACCTTTCACCAGCCCACTTAACACACTCTCAGCAGCAGCTCCAGTTCCCCCTGAGAAGCATGGGATATGGGGTGGTATGAAACCCACAGCTGACATTCCCTGCCTACTAGGAGATCGCTTTAGATGAATAAGTCATCCCAGATACTGAGAAGCTGAATTTCCACCCTCATTGTAGGGAGGAAACCCGGGGTTGGGAGGTGCCTGGAATTTCAGTGAGTAACATCCCTCCTAGGATTAGGATTTTGTGCTTAGGTTTTTTTGTTTGTTTGTTTGTTTTTTAAACATGTTATCAAATACTCTGCTTCCCTCAGCCCACCTTGTCCCTTGCTTACAACCCCATCTCATCTTTCCTTATCTTCCAAAACCAGAAACCTAGCTACAAATGTCACCTCTAATAATGCTGCTTGATTGTAAATCAGGAAATCTGGGTTATAATTTGGGCTTTCACACTAACCTTGGGGGGAACATCCCCTCTGAGGGTCTCAGCTTTCTCATCTGGAAAAGGAAGAGACTGGATTTTGTGATTTCTCAAGGCTCCTCTCAGGGATATTCTGCTTCTTAGAGCTTTGCAGATGGTTCCTAGCTTAAGGGTGGAACTCAATCTTGGGGTGAAGAATTGGATTCTACCCCAGTGAATCTGCAAAGGCCTTAGGACTTTTTACCACTATTGATACTCCCTTGGTATAAGAAAATATAGTTCTGCATTATATGTGAGGAAATAGGAAACTAGGAAAGTTATATTTAAGGGAACATTGATTTAGAACTAGAATCCATCTGGCTATCCCTGTCACATATAAGGAAACTGAGGCCCAAGGTCACACTGATAATATCTATGAATGATCAGGGATTTGAACCTAAGTATCCTGACTTTTGAATCCCATCAAAGACAGATTCGGGCTTGTACTATAGCCCAGACAATGACTCCCCTGTGCCTCAATGGACAGAAATAGCAGATTATCATTTAGCACTTATAAGATTCAATTTCCACATTTGTAAAATGGGGGAAATAAACCATATGGCACTTAAAGCCATATCTACTTCTCTACTCCTAGGATCTGTGTTCTGACCATTTCCTAAGATGCTGATTTGTTTCCTGCCCAGTTTAAATCCTGATTGGCATGTGATTAATACCAGAGATGGGGGTAGGATTTTTTTTGGGGGGGAGAATAGGATGTTTTGGCATTCAGGGGAGACTAAACAATTAAATAAACAATTCAGTTTAACAAACAGTTAAGAGACTACTGTGTGAAGGATCTAAGCCTTTAGTAGGGGGGCAAGTGGTGACTACTCATATTTCTCCCTCCCTTCCCCAATTTATCTCAGAGGGTTTTGATTTAATGTTGGGAAGGGGACCTTGGAGGCCATGGAGTCCAACCTTTTCATTTTTACAAATGAGGAAAGTAAGAAGAGAAATGAAGCGGCATACCTAGGTCTCATAGGTAGTTAAGTGGCCCAGTGTTTGTGCCCAAAGGAAGCTTCCCAGGTAGAAGCAGGATAACAGCTCTGACTTTAAAGAGCATGAAGTCTTGAATCCTGTCTCAAAGGCCATTGCCCTTTTTTTCCTCTTCTTTTCCTCCCCCTAATAAACACACAATCTAAAGCCATGATTTCAGGGAATCTGTAAACTTAAATTTAAAAATAACATTAAAAAACTCCAAAAATTACATTTTTGTGTCAATACAATCGACTTCCTGTCTAATCCTCTGTATCTTACTGTATGTATTTGAGAACATTCTGATAAGAGATCTAGAGCCTTCTGCAGATTTCCAAAGCAATCCATGATATAAAAGAAGTGAAGAACTTCTATCTAGAAATAATGTTGGACAGTGGAAAGGGTGTTAAATTTGGCATCAAGAGGTTTTGACTTTAAATCCAACCTTAGAGAACCGAGGTCACTGCATGACTCTTGCCAAGTCAGTTTACCTCTTTCAGCCTCAGTTTTTTTCATCTGTAAACTGGGGATAATAATAGCATTTATATCATAGATTCTTGAGAGGATCAAATGAGATAATAAATAATAATGAAATAAGGTTTTGAAAATCTTAAATCATTGTATACTATTCTTATTAGAGTTTAGTAAATTGCCAAGGATTATTTGGACCCATGATATTGTGAAGCTCTCCTTTCCTCTCAGAGGTCAGAGGTTACCTCTACAGAAACTGGGAGACTGATTTGCAAGACTGACTCACCTTCCTATACTGGAGAATATAGCTGGGATTCCTCTTGCCTTCCTTTCTGGACCCTCCACCCTCTGCATATGGGGATACTGTCATAACAGAAATTTCTGACATTGCTATTGCATTTAAAGGCTTATTATATACAAAGTGTTTTCCTGAAAGGCTGAAGCTGTCCGGTTGTCCTAAAGACCCAAGTCTCAGGATCAAAGAGAAGGACTTGTCATCTGAAAACTCTTCTTCCTCTCTCCCCCTCCTCTAATCGGAGTATTTTGCCTGCCAGGGGAGGTGTCAGAATCTGTCAAAATAGCCTCCTGGTCTGGATTCTGAGGCGCTAAAGCATAGGCAGGGTTTGTCAGGGAAAAGAAATAAAGAGAATAGCATCCGTTCGAAAGAGAAACATGCAACAACTCCCAAATATGCATGTTTTCTTCAAGTGCCATTTCACAGGGAGTCAGCTCGGGCTCGTTTGCCAGTTGCCTGGCAGAGGTCAGAAGATCAGTCCTTTCCTGGGGGAAGGAGGGCAATGTCCCTCCCCCATCTACCATGCTATGATCCAAGCTCCCAGAACCTACTTCCCAGTATGGGCTGAGTCAGGCAGAAAGATGCCTCCTGAGCACTGCTGTTACCCTGGAAGGAAGCAGGGTCAGTGGATCCCACCCACGGGAGCCACGTTTCCTGGGAGAGAAGCAGGGCAAGATCCCTACACTGACTCTTTGTTTTCAAGAGGGAATGTGCTTCAGGACCAAGACGGGGAGGGAAGAAACTGCTTTTTTTAAAATCTGTTTAAAGCAGCCGAGCAAATAATCATTCTGCTATTCATACAGAATGAGAAGAGAGGAATGGAAAGGGTGTGGGGGGTATTCTTCCCTGTGCTCCTCCCCCCGGGGAAAGAGGCCAGATATCCGAGCAGAGTGAAGGGCTAGACAGGTATTCCCTTATTCAGCCATTTGATGAATATTTATGGAGTTCCCTGGATTGGTATGTTTGATTTATCAGGTGGGTTTCCTAAGAATCATCCTCATCAGAAGAGGCTCAGCTTCCCCAGCCTTCCAGGGAATAGGAGCCCTTTTTCTTGTCTTGGCAAGAGTGTTTGTCCCTTAGCTCTTTAGAGGAGTAGATAACTGAGGCCCTAGAGTGCAGTGGGATTTGGTTCCAGCATCCTATACTCTGGGCCTTGGGTTCTTCATCCTCCCTAGAGGAGATGAGTTCTGGACAAAGGGCCGTTCAATCCTAGTCAACAAATATTGATTATCTGCCACTAAATTCAATCAACATACTATATATGAGGATAAAGATTCAAATCCAAACATCCCTGCCTCATTAAGCTTACATTCTATTGTTGGGGTAGGAATCATGGGAGTGTGAAGCAAATTGAAATCACCCCATTGGCAACAGCTCAACAGAGTCAGAAAGGCCTGAGTTCAACTCTGGTCTCAGACATTTCTTAGCTGTGTGACCATTTTGCTCTGTTTGCCTCAGTTTCCTTATCTGTAAAATGAACCTGGAGAAGGAAATGGCCAACCACTCTAGTGTCTTTGCTAAGAAAATGCCACAAAGTGTCACAAAGAGTCAGATATGACTGAAAATCATTGAATGATAATAAAATCCAATCCATTCATTTTATAGGTAAGAAAACTTAGCTTTGGAGAGGTTGAAGGAGGTGGGGGCATATGACATGTATAAAACTAAGTTCAATCCAATCAGTCTTTATTAAATACTCGTTATGTCCTAGGCACTGTGCTAAGCCCTGGAGATATAAAGGGGAAAATCTGTCCTTGATACTAGGAAGCTTTTAGTCTACTGTAGGGTACAAGGGAGAGAGTAAGGAATGGTGGTAATAAGAATATGGGGATTTATTGTTTGTAAAACATTGGATTAGAGACCGAAGGGAGGGGTTCATGATCTTTTTTTATATCATGATCCCCTCTGGTGCTCCAGGGAAACCTGTAGACCTTCTTTGCAGGAGATCTTAAAATGCATTAAAGAAAATACAAAATAAAATAGAATTCTACTACATTAAAATACAATTATCAATGAAAAAAGCTTATATATCTTAGGTGAAGAACCCTAGAAGGTCTAGAGCTAAAGGAAATCTTAGAGGTTATTTACAGATGAAGAAACTGAAACTTAAGGAACAGAGCCAAGATCATTAGGTAGAATATAGTGAAGGTTTGGAGATAAATTCAGGTTCACAGTGTACTCCATCACTTTCCATTGTACTCCATCACTTTCCATGGGCTCTCTTATTTGAGCATTACAGCTATTATTATCCCTGTTTCACAGATGAGGAAACTGACGGTAAATAAAGTGACTTGTCCAAGATCACACAGCTAATGAGTGCCCAAAATACAGAATTTGAACCCAGGGTTTTTCTGTATACAATCAATGAATCAAAGCATTATTTGACAAGGGTCATTTGAATGTACAGAGATAGTGATACTGGAAATCAGAGGAGAAAATGAGCATTTCTGGCTAGAATGAACAAAGATGTCACCTAGGTTGGGATTTTTAAACTGGGTTGGAAGGCCAGTAGGAGCCATGTCAGCCTGAATGGAGGACAGTCCAAATGAACTTGGAAGAGAGATTTTAACACTAGAAAGGGAGTGCTGCTACCTTTAATAGGTCTCCCAATGCCCCATTGGAAATAGAGAAAACATATGGCAGAGAACAGATCTTGAGATAAAGCCCAGTTCTGTTATCGGCTGCTACATAGTTGTCTTAGGACCTCAGACAAATCACATATACTCAGTGATCTTCAGTTTCCCCTTGTGTAAAATGAAAGGTTATACCAGATAATTTCTAAGTCTTCTTCTCGTTCTAAGTTCTCTAATCTCTGGCCTAACCTGTATCCTGGAAATAGAAAAGGGGCAAAATTCTTGGATTGGAGTGGGGAAAAAGATACAAGAAAATGCACTAAAAATCATTCCAATTAGAGGCCACACTATAAAGGGAGAGGATTGGACTAAAGGGTTTTCAGGGTCTCTTCCATTTCTTAACACTGAATTATCTGACTTCTATGATCTAGGATTGGGGGGAAATCGCATCTCATATTCAGGTCAATTTGGGGTTGAACTGGAATTGCATGAAGTAGCTCAAACTGAGCCCATACAGGTGATAGGAGGAAATCTGCCCAGGGAACTGCCATTCAAGGGGACCCCGGGAGTCCTTGTTGTCCTTGCAGTTTCTCTGAGGGGGAATTTGAGGGTGGGGTGGAGGAGATATGTGGGGAAGGCACATTTACTCCCAGCCATCTGCCTTAAGGCATCAGGCTCAAGCTGGCACAAGGAGTTTACACACTTTGCCAAACCTCGTTAATAGAGGGGAAATTATGGGCAAACTGCAAGTGGTTCCCATTAAGGAAAGAAAATGTTTTTATTTTCTCTCCTCTAGGGAGGGTGAATATGTCTCAGGTCTTGACCACTTCTGGAAAATGGGGTTTTCTAGAGCCACTGGGTATATGCTTGGATTCCCTCCTTGACTGGAAGATTAAGAGATACTGAGAAGTATGCAAGATTTAAGTTGGCCTGAATATGAGATGCAATTTCCCCCAATCCTAGATCATAGAAGTCAGGTAATTCAGTGTTAAGAAATGGAAGAGACCCTGGAAATCCTTGAGTCCAATCCTGTCCCTTTAGAGCGTGGCCTCTAATTTAGTGCATGTTGAAAAAAATACACAAATACCTGGATATGCGATTTTATCACAAGAGGAATTCCCACTATCTACACCGATGGAGATGCATTTTTGATTTAATAACTAAATCCTAAAGAGTCTTCCTAGACATTAAGTGACTAGGGTCATACAACTGAACTGGTAAGTGTCAGAGATAGGAATTGAATATATCCTCCAAGTCTGGCACTCTATCCAGTACTTCAGCCAGTATTTCATTGCTTCAAGTGTATACCAGTTTTTCATTATTTACCAGTCTTATTTTTTTTTCTTTCAAATAGATCTCCCTTTAAGCTTGGGGCTGAGAAGCTTTTGGACCAATAAAGTGTCCCCTTCCACCCTCTTGGCTCATTCTGGATGTACTTGCTCTGTGGGTCCAACAGGTGGCTCATAATAGGGAAAAACATCCTAGACCTATAATCATTTTCTGTCATTTTTCAGTCATGTCTAACACTTTGTATCCCTATTTGGAGTTTTCTTGGCAAAGATATTATAACTGCTTGCCATTTCCTTCTCTACCTCATTTGACAGATGAAGAAACTGAGGCAAAGAGGGTGAAGTGACTTGCCCAGGGTGAAACAACCAATGTCTGAGGTCAGATTTGAACCCAGGAAGATGAGTTTTCACAGCTTTCTGTGAACTATGGCTCCACCTAACTACCTTTTCATGAGTCTAGTAAGCACAATTCTGGGCTCTGTAGGAGATATACAATTGGAGATAGTACAGCTCCTGCCTTCAGGGAGCTTATAATCTAGGAAGAAAATAAAACATCACTACAGATGATTGCACTTCAGGATACAAATAAGTTTATTAGGAATATGCAGACCATTAAACCCCATATTTGTGCTTCTTCCTCGCACCTGGATCAAAGAGTAAGTTATATAGTGTTAGAGCTAAAAGATATCTTAGATGCCATCTAGTTTGAAATCTTTCATCTTTTAGAGTGGAAAAACTGAGACCCAGAGAGTGGAAAATTCAAAATCGTGCCAGATAATAAATAGCTGACCTAGGCTTCCTGCCAGATAGATGCCTGAATCCTATCTCATTCTTCTGATCTGACTAACTCATGATTGCCGGTTTTCTATTTTGTCCCGATTCGGTGACTGAACTGGTCATTGATCGAATCTGACATGCATTTAATAAGCACTGATTTTGTTCAAAGCCCTGTTCTAGGCACTGAAAATACAAAGACCAACAAAACCAAACAATAAACCCAGCTCTGCCTTTAAAGAGCTTACCAAAGAGAAGGAGAAGATGAGCGAATGAATAAAGATGATGTTTTTAGAAGAAAGGAAAGGAAAGCCTTCCTATATGGTATCTACGCTGTTTCTAGGAATTCTGGGTATTCTAAAGAGCAGAATGAGCAGAGAGGGCATTTCAGGCGTAGGGGACAGATGGCTCCGGCAAAGGTTTGGAGATGCTAGATTAGGGTGCAGATTCTGGGAAGAGATCAAGCTGATAGACTTTCCATATTGTGAAGCTGGACCCCAAGATGATGGGGTTATGAATAAAAATTGAGAACATCTGGACAGAAATTGATAAAAGAATTTTGTGAGTTACCTGACTGCCTCTGAGCATCCGGGTGTCTAGTGTTCTCTAAGGCAAACATCTGGCTGATTGACTTGTACTTAAGGCTTTTCCTGCAGATGTTTTGTCTTTTTCACTGCAATGATTTGTTATGGTGTAGACACAGCTGGGACTTGTTTTTCTCTTGATCAGGATCACGTGAGAAACTGGCAAATGAAAGGAATTCTTTAGAAGATTAAAGGTTTCTTTCTTGGGGCTTCACTCCAATGATATCTTAGGTTTGGTTTCTCTTTCAGATGTTAGGCTGAGCTGGAGAGGAATCGGACTGCAGATGGGAATCAGTGCAGGGAGGGGGCAGAGTATTCTTCCCCCACCCCCCTTTTAAGCAGCTGGTACAACTGGTGTTCGGCACGGATTTGTCATGCTGGGAAATGCCGGCACATGTTTGCCCCATTGACAGAAGCATTTGTCAGCTGGTAATTAAGTACTCCGAAGCCCATGTGAAAAAAGCCCCTGTCCTCAAGGGGTTTACAGTTGACTGGGGGAATACGTACAATCTGCAAGTGGGAGGGACAGAGACACAAAGAGAGGAGTTTGAGAGGAGGCAGATGGGAAGGGGGCACATGGAGAGAGACAGAGAAAGGAGATAGAGAGAAACATTCAGAGAGATGGAGAGACAGAAACTGAGAGAGAGACACAGAGATGGAGATGGAGAAAAAGAGAAAGGAAGGAGAAAAAGAAAGGGGGGAGACAGAGAATGACAAAGATAGAGAGATAAGAGACAGAAAGGAGAGAGAGGAAAACATTCAGAGAGATGCAGAGACAGAAACTGAGAGAGAGAGAGAGACAGAGATGGAGATGGAGAAAAAGAGAAAGGAAGGAGAAAAAGAAAGGGGGGAGACAGAGAATGACAAAGATAGAGAGATAAGAGACAGAAAGGAGATAGAGAGAAACATTCAGAGAGATGGAGAGACAGAAACTGAGAGAGAGAGAGAGAGAGACAGAGATGGAGATGGAGAAAAAGAGAAAGGAAGGAGAAAAAGAAAGGGGGGAGACAGAGAATGACAAAGATAGAGAGATAAGAGACAGAAAGGAGAGAGAGAAAAACATTCAGAGAGATGCAGAGACAGAGGAAGAAGAGACAAACTGAGACATATAGACACAGAGATGGAGAGACAGATGAAGATGGAGAAAAAGAGAAAGGAAGGAGAAAAAGAAAGGGGGGAGACAGAGAATGACAAAGAGAGAGATAAGGGACATAGAAAGGAGAAAAAGAGGGAGAAATAGAGACAGAGAAACAGAAAAATAGAAACATAGGAAGGAGAAAGACAGAGAAAGATAGGGAGGAAGAGACAGGAAGAGAGACTTAGGAGAAAGACAGACAGAAACAGAGACTGACAAGGAAATAGAAAGAGAGAGACAGAGACTATAGCCTTCACCCCCACACCAGATTCCCAACTTTGAGATGAAGGAAGAAGAATCAATGGGATGTTGATGGTTGGAGTGCAACACTCACCCCCTCCATCCCCTTAGAAAGACAATCAGAAAGGATGAATTGTCAGACAGATGTCAATCATCCAGGCCATTCAGCTTAGTGCATGAGAAAAATGTGGGCCAAAAAAGCAGTGACATAACCCCCCAAATACTAACATGTACAGAGCTCAGGATCAGGTCCAGAGGGAGGTGTCAAGGTCAGATAAAGCTTTACCCTCATGAGGCTTGTGCTCAGCCAGTGAATGCTGCTTCCAACTGACTCTTGCCGGCAGAGGGATGCCTGTGGGACATACTTTTAAATTTAATCTATATTCTTCATCTTCACCAATTTCTTAATTCTAGACAATTGACAAAATGATAAATAAAACTCTGATTTATAACATTTGCCAACTTCTGAGTGTCAAGACCTTAGTTAGAAATTTCACATTCGGCTCCTGGCTCCAGCACAGCCTCACTTTGTAGTCTAGTAGAGGGTTAGAACATCATCCCAGTTGACTGTAATATATGGTATTATGTAAGTGCAATGTGCTATGGGAAATTTTTGGGGAAAGCCATTACTGCTAGCTTGGTAGGAGTCAGGAAAGGTTTCCTGGAAAGAGTGCCATTTGATTTGGGGTCTAGAAGATGGATGGGAATTTTAAGAAAGAAGGTGAGGAAGAAGAGAAAAAGAGCACCAAGAACAGGTGTATTCCAGACCGCTTTCAGATCTTCTAGGAGGACAATGACCTAGAGATCTGTAGTGATTTACTGTGAGATAGGAGAAGAGCATATTATTTAGCAAGCACATTGTACAGGTATTGGTGAATCACCTTCATAGTCATCCCCATCCCTTCCACTTCCCTGCAGCCCCCTGGGCTGACTGAATCTTATGGACCTGGCCCAGTAAACCATAGGTGGGAAGTCAGGGTGGAAAAATGTTTTTTAAAAATAACTTTAGGGGCAGCTAGGTAGCGCAGCAGAGAGAGCACCATCCCTGAAGTCAGGAGGATCTGAGTTCAAATCCGACCTCTGACACTTAACATTTTCTAGCTGTGTGACCCTGGGCAAGTCACTTAACCCCAATTGCCTCAGCAAAAAAACCCTAAAAAAACCCTTTAAATTGTTAACACTAAAAACCAGTGATGGGGGGCAGCTAGGTGGCACAGTGGATAGAGCACCAGCCTTGAATTCAGGAGGACCAGAGTTCAAATCTGTCTCAGACACTTAACCCTTCCTAGCTGTGTGACCCTGGGCAAGTCACTTAACAGTTACAAAACAAAAAAAAAAAAAAAAACAAAAAAAAAAAAAACAAACAAACAGTGATGGAGCCGGGGCTGGAGCTACTAGTAACATGATAGAAGAATCCTATTCTTGCCTATACTGCCCTTCCCCCTCTTCCCTTCCTTTATCTCTCTGCCCTGAAATCAGAGTTATGCTCTGGTAGGAGGCAGGAAAAGGGCCAAGTCCACATCCCTGCTTTGGGAGAACAGGACTACATCTGGGGATGGGGTGCTGAAATAGAAGGACAGAAACGGGCAGGCAGGCAAGAGGGCTCCCAGCACTCTGCCAGGAAAGGGCAATGTCTGCATGCAGTGTCTACTGAGCAGATGTAGGGAGTGAGGAGCGGGGAGGGGGGTACAGGTGTTGGGAGGCAGGGAAGCTAATTACTCCATTCTCTTGGCTGCTGTCTTTGCCAGCAGTCTCAGCACCAGCTGTAACAGCCAGACCTATGTCTCCTCACTGGTTGCCTGACCTGTGCCCTCAGCATCCTCTCCCCTATCCCTGTTGGCAGCCTGGGATAATGGACTGAATCTGACACCTGGGTTCTGGCCCTACCTCTCTCCCTAACCTCCATCATGCATGGGGTTAAATCGTTTCATTTCAGCCATGTTGTTTTCAGTCATGTCTGATTCTTCATAATCCCATTTGGGGTTTTCTTGGCAAAGATCCTGGAGCGGTTGGTCATTTCCTTCTGCAATTCATTTTACAGAGGAGGAAGCTGAGGCACCCGGGTGAAATGCCTTACCCAGGGTCACCCAGCTAGTAAATGAGTCCAGATGGGAACTCAGGAAGATGAGTCTTGCTGACTGGAGGTCTAGAACTCTATCTAATACACCGCCATAGCTGCCCTGATAGGCAGTGGATAAAGTGTCAGGCCTGGAGTGAGGAAGACTCATCTTCCCGAGTTCCCATCTGCCCTCAGACACTTAGTAGCTGTGTGAACCTTGAAGGCCATTTTTGCTATTCTCAAAAAAAAAGGGGAATGGGTTGGACTACAAGAGTCCGAAGTCTCTCCAGTACCAATATTTCATGTTCCAAGTTCTCTTTCTAGCTCTGACATTCCCTGTTCCAAAGCTTTTTCTAGTTCTAATATATATTCTAAGTCTCCTCCCAACTCTGAGGTTCTGTACTGCAGTCTCTGACATTCCATGCCCCAGTTCTCTTCTGACATTCTGTGTTCTAAGGTGACTTCAGTTCTATGTTCTAAAGGTCCCCCCAGATCTGACAATCTCTGGGTCCCAAAGTCTTCTCCAAGCACTGCCATTCCATGTTCTATGACTCAATCATTGGGTTTAAGAGAGCACTGAAAAGGGTAGCCAGGGCTGCTCTAGCATGCTGACCAGAAAGTGCCCAATTTCAAGAGAAATTTTCCCATTAAAATAATACCTTGCAACCAGGTGTTCCTTTGTGTTGGAGAAGAAAGGGATTGAGGGTGGGAGGTTGGAGTGGGGAGTGATGGGGGGGTGCTGATCTCTCTCAACCTTAGTTTAATTTGTCTCCATTTAAGAAGCCTAAAGGATCTTTCCAGTTGGGGTAGGAGGGAAGAGGTAGAGGGAACTCCCAGTGTTTCCTTCCCAAACTCCCAGGGCCAGAGTCATTAATTAAAGCCAGAGATGAGCCTGAAGATCTCTAGATAAAAGGTATTGTCAAATGTATGGCTTCCTTTTGTGTGGCAGAAAGCTGTTTCCTGCCAGCTTTGTCTTTAGTGATATTTTAATAGGAATCAATTTGCTTTCTCCTCCCCCTTTCCCCCTAGATTAAGTGGATGATTTCTCTCTCCATGGAGGCTATTTGCAAAACATCCTGGGCTTTCCCTCCCCTTCTCACTTCCTCCCCCAACTTTTCTTCCTCTTCCCCATCGCTCCCTTCCTTTACCCATCTTCCTCTTTGCCCAGTAGCTTATCTCCCTTCCACCAGCCAGGAAGACTGGGGCAGTGGGCTTTCCAGGGGCTCTAGCCTGAGTGATGGAACAAGCCTGTGTGGTGAGGTGGGAGATGGGGAGGGAGCCCCGAGCTCGGAGAATGAGTGAAGCTAGACTTCTGAACAGGCAGCCTGGCTCCCTCCTCCAAGATGACAAACAACCCAAACCTTGAAATGTCCCCCTTCCACTGCCAGCCTTCTCCCTCCCTCTCCCCATTTTCAATCGGCTTTCAAATCACCGGCTCCTGGCTCGATGAGTTCCAGCTCCCAGCCCAGCTTTATAGCTGAGTTGTAAAGGAGTCGCAGTCCTGCCCATAAAGGGCTGACTGATGTTGCTGGAGATTCAGGCTGTCCCCCGCCCAGGCAATCAAGGGTTTGGCTCCCTCTCCTAGGCCCCCGGTGCTCTCTGCTGACACCCTGGCCCTTCTCTCCCCTGATCTCTGCCAGTCCGGTTCCATAGGCCCCCAGAGGCCTCTGCAGCTTAGGGGAGGGCGTGTGGCTGTGGAAGCAAGTATCGTCGCTTCTGATGTGCATCTATGACCTTACGTGGGAAGATGACATACAAGTCTGGGAAGGACTCGAGTTCTGGAGCAAATTAGCTCCTTCTCTGAATCTCAGTTTCCTTCCCTGTACTATGGTATTGACTAGATATTTTCTAATGTCTTTTCCAAATCTAATAGGCTGGTTGAAGACCACTCCCCATTCAGATCTGTTTTCTTTTTGTTTGTTTTTCTTTTTTTTAAATTAATTTTATAATTATAACTTTTTTGACTACATATGCATGGGTAATTTTTTACATTATCCCTTGCACTCACTTCTGTTCCAAATTTTCCCTCCTTCCCTCCACCCCCTCCCCTAGATGGCAGGCATTCCCATACATGTTAAATGTGTTATAGTATATCCTAGATATATGTGTATAGAACCGAATTTCTTGTTGCACAGGAAGAATTGGATTCACAAAGTAAAAATAACCAGGGAAGAAAAACAAAAAATGCTCACAGTTTACACAGTGTTCCTTTTCTGGGTGTAGCTGATTCTGTCCATCATTGATCAATTGGAACTGAGTTAGCTCTTCTCTATGTTGAAGATACACACTTCCATCAGAATACATCCTCATACAGTATCATTGTTGAAGTTATAGTGATCTCCCGGTTCTGCTCATATCACTCAGCATCAGTTCAGATCTGTTTTCTAAGGCTCCTTCTATTGCTCACATTCTATGCTATGTTTCCACTTTGGCCTTTTCTGTTCTAAGAGCCTTCCTTCATCTGACACTCTGATTCTGACTCACCAATAGTTCCCCAGATGGGACAGGATTTCCACGTGCAAAGGACTAAGTGTGCAGCTATTCTCTCAGGCTCCCAAACACATGATTCTATTACCCTGAGACTGAGGATGGGGTGAAGGTCTCCAAATTGACTTTGAACTGCAATAAGATTTTTTTATATCTTGAGTACTTTTTGGCTTTTATCCCTACTCTGAAAGTAAGAATTGGAGTGGAATTGTTTCAAGATTTGCCACTGGGTCTCTGAAGTTCATAGCTGTCAAGCTTTATCATCATCGTCATCATTATGACAGGCAACTGGGCCAATCTCCATCCACTGTTAGGCTAATGCGGACCAAGGGTAGCTTATCCATACCCTTCACTGTCATGACCTGGATTGCTCATCCTTTCCTTTTCTCCTTAGCCAAGTGATAAACGTTTTTTACCCATCCTCCTTCCTCTGCGTGAACCAGCTAAGGTAGGGAACCGGTTCTTTTAGTTAGAAAATACTCTATTTCCAGCTCAGAGCTGGTAGGACTAAGCTTAGAGATCAGAAGTAGGAATGACAAATGGATTCTCCAACAATTTTCTCCAATCACTTTGTGTAGGATTAGTCTAGTCAGCCTACCTTCTTCCTACTTGAAGCATCCCCCCACCTTTCTCATGAGGATAAATGAAGCAAAATTATGATATGTCTAATGTCTTCTTCCATCTTCCTTTCCTCACTTCCTTTAAGACTTAGCTCCAATGCCATCTTCTCCATGAGACCTTTCTTGGTCTCCTCAACTGCCAATATCTTGTCCTCCAAGATTCCCTTCTTTTTATGGCTTTTGTATCTACCCATATACATGCGCATCCGTCTTGTCTCCACCACCAGAATGTAAGCTCCTTGAGGGTAGGGACTGTTTCACTTTAGCTTTCATGGCTAAAAGTTTAATCACTTTCAGTCATATCCAACTCTTTATTGGGAAAGATACCAAAGGGGTTGGCCATTCTCTTCTCCAACTCATTTGACGGATGAGGAAACTGAGGCAAGCAGGGAGAAGTGACTTGCCTAGGGTCACACAGCCAGTAAGTATCCGAGGCTGGATTTGAACTCAGGAAGGTGAGCTTTCTGACTTCAGGCCTGGTGCTCTGTGCACTATGGTGCTCCCTGGTTGCTCCAGAGTTACACAGGTAGTAAACCTCCTTCCACCCTTAACACATGTATTGTCTCTATCTCTCTCTTCTCCTATCACCATTTTCTCTGCCTTCATCCTTTCTATATCATTCCTTCTCTTCCTTCCCCATTATTGTCTCCTTCTCGTCACAGTCTCTTCTTCCATATATTTCTTTTCCTTTTATTCTTCTTGTTCTCTTTTGTGAATTCTCCTATGAATCCCATCTCAACCCCTTTGTCTCTTCTCTCCATCTGAATTTTATTTGCATCTCAAAGATATCTCAAGATATTAGTATTCCTAAGAAGACAACTTCATCTAGTCTATTTAATATTTCCTAGTTTTCACTGGCCTGGGCCTGGAAAAACCCATGCTTGTAAATCCCAGGTAGGATGAGGCTGAAGCTGATGGATCTCTTGAGCTCAGGAGTTCTAACCTCATCTGCACTAAGTTCAGACTTTATATGGTGAGGTGCTGGGAGCGGGGACCACTGAATTGCCTGTAAAGGGAAAACCATCCCCTTTAGAGTCATCCAGTTTCAAAATAAAGGAGGTCAAAGCTTTCATCCAACCTTGGTAAAATAAAGAGACCCAGTTTTTAAAACAAAACAAAATAAAAAAGCTACTTAGGTTTCAAAATCTTTCCTCCTGACTTATCTCACTTGATCCTTACAATATCTTCATGATGTAGATGGGCCAGGAGCTACTGTTCCCATTTTACAGATGAGGAAACTAAGATTCATGATCCTGTCTACTTGCCTTGTCTCAAAGTGAGTTAGTGGCAGAGCTGGGATTAGGAACTAGTGATCTGAGTCCCCAGGCCATTATTCTCCGAAGGAGTCATTGCACATCCTGCTGAAATAATTCCTTCAGTGACTGATGGAGAGGGGATACCTCTCTTTCCCTTTCTGCTCCCAGGCCTCCTAGGCTTCTTCATTGTTTCTGATCTGAGCTCAAGAGGCTTCAGAGGCTGCCATCAGCCTCATGCTCTGCCTTGATGTTTCCAGCTCAAGTCAGTGTGGAACTAGCCTTTCCTTCCCAGCACTCTTCTGTCCCAAGCTCTTCCAGACACATGTACACACTGGGCTAAATCTCTGGAATGCCAGCCGTGAGGAGCCCCCCCTTTACTTCTTGGCTACAATGAAAGTCTCTGCTTATTGAGCCGTGTGGAGGTTTTAATGCAGTTTCTGCTTGGATGGTTTGGGCAGCAGGTGTCCAGGCTCTGAAAGGGCAGCAGGATGGTGCCATCTCCAACTCTGATTACCCAGACGTCATTCCCAGTTCAGCATCCCACCGACACCACCCTTCCTCCATATCAGTGTCCTTTCTAGTCAGGAGCAGTCCTGAAGCAAATCTATGGAGGCAGAGGGCTGATGCTTGTTCTAGAACCTCAGGGTCATACAAGGGCAGAGCTGGAAGGGGATCTTAGAACAAAGCATGCCAGAGAGCTGGGAGGGACTTTTGTTTTAAAACAGAATAATGTCAGTACCGGAAAGAGATTTATAAGATAGAATACTGGAACTTCAAGAGCTTTTGGAACATGGAATATTAGAACTGAAAGGGGCTTTAGAAGAAAAAGAGGATTAGAAGGATTTTTTTTAGAACGCACAATGTCAGAGCCCTTAGGACACAGAATGTCAGAGCTGAAAGGGGCCTTAGAACACAGGATGTCGGATCTAGAACTTTCAGAACACAGAATGTCAGCATTAGTGGAACTTTTAGAACAGAGACTGGCAGGGCTCAGAAGGTCTTTAGAACACAGAATGTTTGGGCTGGGAGGGTCCTTAGAATACAGGATGTCAGAACTAGCAGAACTTTTAGAACAGAGAATAGCAGGGTTCAGAAGGTCTTTAGAACACAGAATGTTTGGGCTGGGAGGGTCCTTAGAATACAGGATGTCAGAACTAGCAGAACTTTTAGAACAGAGAATAGCAGGGCTCAGAAGGTCTTTAGAACACAGAATGTTTGGGCTGGGAGGGTCCTTAGAATACAGGATGTCAGAACTAGCAGAACTTTTAGAACAGAGAATAGCAGGGTTCAGAAGGTCTTTAGAACACACAATGTTTTGGGCTGGGAGGGCCCTTTGAACACCGGAGGTGCTTTTGGAGACTCTCTGGTCCACCCCTTTCATATAAAAGTTAAAACTAGACCAGAAGTGAATTGGCCAGGGTGACACAGAGGTAGTGGCCTGAAACCAGTCTAGAACTTGAAGCCATTCCAGACTCAGAGGCTTGTTCCTTTCCCCACCATCTCTGCTCATAGATAGGCTTGGCCAGAGCAGTCTTGGTGCAGCAATGTTTTACATATCTGTTAATCCTCAGTGGGAGGAGAGAGATGGGGCCCAGAGCTCATCTTCCAGGAAGGAATCCAATTTGGCTTTTATAGCCATAGTTATTGGTCATATATTCTAGGGATCTTTTTTTATTTTTTTTATTTTTTATTAACCAAGCAATCTGTGGGCTCATTTAGAGTGCTGGCTGCCTGGCCTGATCGCTCTACCGGGCCTAGGCTGGGCCTCCTCTGCTTTATGGACCAGAATGATTAAACCCAGGGCTCCACTTCACAAAGCCAGTTGAAGTTACCTGACTTTGCTCGGAAGCAGTGTGGTTCACTGGAAAGGACCCTAGCTCTGTGCTTTCATCACTAGCACCTAGCACAATAGAGCTCTTCACAGATCTTGCTCTTTCTCTCTTTCCGGTCTTGTTATATATTATTCTCCATGGACCAGCCACACTGGTCTACTTCCTATTTATGCCTCACCCATGTTGCTCCGGTTCTTGCCTTTGCATTATCTGCTCCTCATGCCCAAATGCTTCCCCACTACCGATTCTTGCCTTTTAGAACCCTCAGCTTCTTGGAAATCTCTGCCCTAAGTCATCTTTTTCAGGAGGCCCCATCTGCTAGCCTCTCCAAGATTTCCTTGCATCTGTTCTGTAAGTATCTTGTGTATCTCCCTAAAAAGGAGATTCCTCGAGGGCAGGGACTGTTTTGAATTTTTTCTATCCCCAGCATTTCATATAATGCCTAGCATACAGTGAGAGCATAATAAATGCTTGATGATTGATGGGATTCAAATTCTAATTCTAGTATGTCCTTGTTAAGTGATTAAGGTCTTAGCAGATTCCCCCTCTTCCCCCAAATTAAAGATCTGTCTCAAACCATCTGAAACAACTTGCCCACAAGATGAAGCTCCCTCATAGGAAAATTACTTGTAAGCCTTTGGGAAAAAAAAGAAATAGCTGGTGAAGAAATGTGAATTTCCTTTTAAAAGAGAAGTATATAAATAATAATGACATGAACCACTGGAAAATGTCCATAGGGGCTGGCCTTTTGGGATTGTACCTGGATCTCTACAATGGGAAGGTCGTCCTAGCTTGATTCCAAAGTAGTCCTTAGTAATTAGAGACAGATCTAATTGTTATCTAGCATCATATAGTAATCAGGAATATGATGACCTGGGGGGGGGGGGAGGTTCATTCATAAAATCTTAAGAGTCAGGAAAAAACTTAGAAATCATCTTGCCCAGCCCATACCTTTTTTCACTACTTCAACCAACCAATGAGCACATATTAATTTCCTACTACTTGCATTTGAAGCATAAAATAGTCCTTTTCCTCCTTTCCTCCTACATTCTGTAGAAGGAGCTGCCCCCTGAATCACCTCTTGAAAGTGTCTGGTGATGGAAATCTAATTTTTCCCAAGACAGTGCATTCTACCTTGAGACATCTCTATTTGCTTGGAAATGTTTTACTTTCATTGAGCTCACATCTGCCTCTCAGCAACTTTCGCCCACTGGTCCTACTTTCATTCTCTGAGACCAGACAAAACAAGTCAAAACCCTCTTCTAGATGTCAGCCCTTCAAACACTTGAAGAGTCCATGTGCTCCCAAATCTTGCCAAGCTAAACCTCCCCTTCATTATTATTCAGTAACTTTCAGTCATGTTCAACCCTTTATGACTATTTAGGATTTTCTTGACCAAAATATTGGATTTGTTGGCCATTTCCTTTTCCAGCTCATTTGACAGGTTAAGAAAACCGAGACAAGCAGGGTGGAGTGACTTACCTGAGGTTACACAGCTAGTGAGTGTCTAAGGCTGGATTTGAACTCGAAAAAATGGATCTTCCTGACTCCAGATCCAGTTCTCTATTCACTGCTCTCTTATCTACTATAGATTTGGAAAAACAAAATCTAAGAATATTACACTAGAAGGAGTCCTAGAGATTGTCCAGTCTAAACCCTAATTTGAGAGGGTGGGTACTCAAGGTCCATAGAGATTAGGGTAGTTGGGTAATATAATGGAAGGCACATTGGTTTTATAATGGAAAGTCTTGGGTTTGAGTTGTAGGATTCTAGATGACCTTAGATATCATCTGGTCCAACCCTCTAAATTTTCAGATAAGCAAACTGAGACACAGGGGTTAAATTACTTGCCTGAATTTACCCAACTAATAAGATGCAGAACTTAAAACCCACAACATCTGATACTAAATTCAACGCTCTTCTCATTCAATCACATAATATATTACGCTTATCTACAAACTAGAGCTTGGACTCAGTGACTTCTCAGAGTTTCTTCTATCCTTTGGTCCCAAGTCTTGTCCACTCTGAGGGAAATTGGAATCTGGTCTAGCAGAAAGAGGATTCAATTCCTTATTAGAAGACCGAATTCAGTTATTTCCCTCAATTGTCTGTGTGACCTGCAGTTTCAATATCCTCATTTATGGAATCTAGATGCGCTAGTATCCCTTTCAGCTCTAAATCTCCCCTGATCCTGTGAAATCTTCTTCCCAGTATTGGAAGGATAAAGCAGATACTCGTGTATTCTTCAGAGAAATGAATTGAGCACAAAGCATGCAGAACAGGATCGTGGGCATTGGTTATTTTTGTTGTTGTTTGGGTTGCCATTGCCCTGGTTGGAAAATGGACTTGCTTGACATATTGACCCTCAAAATGCTTGTTTGTCTGGTATTTATTGAGCTGTTAGGCTTACAAGTCAGAGGCCCACAGTCTCTTCACCAGCTGTCAGCACTGGGAAGCTAGCCTCCTTCATCTGTTTCCTCCCCAAATCCCTCCAAGGGCTCCCATGTCTTTGAGATCTCATCTAGACTTTTCATTAGTACAATGAGGGGGTTGGACCGCATGTGCTAGGAAATGCCTTGCAGCTTGAATATTCTATGTTCCAACCCTGATATTTGCTTTCCAGTTCCTCTCAATTCTGACATTATGTTCTAAGGTCCCTCCCAGCTCCTATGACAATGCTTCCAAAATCCTCTCCAGCTCTGGCATTGTTTTCTTCTAAGGTTTCTTTCAGATATGACCTACAGTGTTCTAAGATCTTATTGGGTTCTGACTTCCCATATTCCAAGGTTTTAAAGACAATAAAACCTTATTTGAAAAATAAAAAGGAAAAAATATGAGATTAAAAAAAAGGGGCTGCATGGATCTCAAGCTGCAGTTTTTAGATCCCACTGTTAAGATCCTTTGATTATAACATTCTAAATCCTATGGATCCCTTCAGAGATGATCTTCAATGTTCTAAGCATCTGACTTCCCATGTCCAGTTCTACATGCCACCTTGGACTGTCTACCTTTTAAGATCCTCTTCAAATCTAGTCTCAGGTACTTGGTAGCTTATGCAAGTCACTTAACCCTGTTTGCCTCAGTTTTCTCATCTGTAAAATGGCCTGGAGAAAAAAAAAATGGCAAACCATTTCAGTATCTTTGCCAAGAAAATTCCAGATAGAGTTATGAAGAAAAAATGACCAAATAACAACAACAATAAAAGAGATTGTAGAAGGAGCTCTGTGGTCCGGATATTTGGGTTTGAGTTCCAATATTTCTGGTTATGTGGTCATGGGGAAGTACTTAATCTCTCTTAATTTTATTATCAGGAAAACAGAGATGGTCATCTTTGCATCCTCTGTGTCACAAGGTTATCTCATAAATCTTAAAACAGTCGATAAATGAGAGTTGTTAGGATAAAAGGTTCTTTCCAGTTCTAATGCTGGTAAGATGGGGTTTCTGGCTCCCTTACTGACTTCTTCCTGGGATTTTTGCTCATGCGCTAATTTGGTGCCCGGGAAGTCCCCTCCTGAAGTTTTGTGCCTTTGTGTCTGAGGGGGATAGGCCGGTGATTCCAGAAGCACCTGAATAAGTTAACCCTAATTTCTTCCATATTGAAGCCTGGTGTACAGCCCCATTCACATCCCTTCTCTGATTTCCTTTGGATAGTGCCATTTGGACACTAAGAGATTCCTCCTGCTGAGTTGCTGATTTGGATCCCTCTGGTGCAGGGTCCTCAGGAGAGCAGACTGGAGCTGTAGTACAGTAAACAAATGTCCTCACAAGAAACATGAACTTAAAAACACCACATTTTTTGTGAAGTCTGGCTTTCCAGGTTAGGTATCCTAGTTTTCAGAGCTGGCTGGCTGCTGGCCAGGGTTCTGAAATTGCCTTTTTCCTCCTTAGCTTTTTCACTGATTCAGACTGTGATTAGCATGACCTCACTCCGTCTTTATCATGAGTTTCTTAATGTTCCTCCAGCCTGTAGGCACACGATGGAATCATTGGACCATAGGCTAAATGACTTGTCTAAGGTCATAGAGGTATAAATTTTCAGAGGCAGGATTCTGACTCCAGAGCCAGTACTTTGCTTGAAACAGTGCTTCGAGATCATTGCATGGAAAACAGTTGGGGATGATGGCAGGATTTTCCATGCCAGTGGCTATACCCAGGATGAGGCAGACTTAGAGAAGTGACCCTTTGCATCATCACTGCTCATACAAATACTCCTCCAATGAAGAGGTCTGAGATCAATGGGCGTAATTTTGCAAATTTTGATAATATCGGGAATAACTTCTCAACAATGAGAGATATCCAGAGTTTAATGGGCTGCTTCAAAAGACAGGGCATGTTCTCCATCACTGGAGATTGTCAGACAAAAGCTGGATGGCCACTACAAGGAATTATCATTTGAATATGGGTTAGAATAGGTGGCTTCCAGAAACCCTTCCAGCTCTGCTGTCCTGTGATTTAGGATAGAGACATGTGAAATGGTCTGATGGGCTGAGAATTTCTAAATTAATCTCTCCACCTGCTGGGCAGCTTGTACACCAAATGATCATAGATTAGAGATCATCCAGGACAACCCCCTCATGTGACATATGAGGAAAGTGAAACAAAGAGAAGTTAAATGATTTTTCAGGGTCACAGAGATAACAGAATTGTGTCCTTCCTTTTGCACGATCCTATCTCCCAACCTAACCTCTCTTGGGACCTTAGTTCACTAGCCTCACAGAGAAAATTCACACAAAAAAATGTAGAAACATTTCCAAGAAATTTGAAATAGAAGCAACATCCTCTGCCGGCAGAAGTCTCTGACCTAAAAGGAGCTCTTTCATACAAAAACAGTTGTTGTCAACTCAAATTAGTGTATCTTGAGATTCCCAAGCCAATGGTAAAGAGATTTACATGAGGTAAGGTAGTGAGTTCCCCATCATTAGAAGTCTTCAAGAAATGGTCAAAGATATTGTAAAAGGGATACCTGGTTAGATATGCAATGAATTAAATGACTTCTGAGCTTTTATCTAATAAAGAGATTCTGTGACTTCATGAAATACATTTCCCTAGGACCAAAGCTAAACCAAGAGATAGCAGCTTTTGCTTCTTAGATGCTGGTGATTAGCTCTTAATTACTGTTAAATTACTTGAGTGTGTGTGTGTGTGTGTGTGTGTGTGTGTGTGTGTGTGTGTGTGTAGATATGTATTTTAAGTTAGAATCTGCATGCCTAATGTGATTTTGCTGATTGCATTTTAATAGTCTGGCCAGGGAAGGTGGGGCAGATGAGGGATTCAGTAATTTTTTCCTTTTAGAGAAGTAGAAACTTGTAAACAGGGCCAGCTGAGGAGCTAGAAGCAGGGTGGGAATGAAGAACTGTTCTGAAGGTCTCTGTTCAAGAGAATGACCATCTAAACAGAGCCTTGGTTTTATAAAGGCTGCAGGACTTCCCACCTACCTGGTTGTCTTCCCAACCTGAAATCCATCTGCTCATCTTCTGAATTATTGAGCCTGGAGCGATCTCCAAAGATCACCTCCTCCATCCCCCACCAGACCATTCTAAAACCTAGGGAAGAGTATTGGAAATAGACAAAGATCAAAGAGGCAGTTTAAAGATCTTCTGTTGGAAAGATTTATTCCAGCCCACTCTCTTTTAAAAATCACTTTAAAAATAAGTTTTAGTGATGTAGTTTTGTTTCTACGCAAGTCGTTTCTGGAAATTACTCACTCTTGTAACAAAGAAAAGTGCTTTTAGTCAATTTTAGAATGATAAATTTAGAGTTGGAAGGGATCTGAGAAGCCACGGAGTTTAATCCCCTCATTTTACAGATGGAGAAACTGAGGCAGAAAGAGATTTAGTCACTTGCTCAAAATCCCACTGCTATTACTAGTGTCCAAGGCTGAATTTGAACTCAGATCTACCTGATTCTGGGTCCAACACTTTATCCACTGCACCACCTACCTACCTGCCTCAATTTATTGATGTTGTCCTTTTGTATATTATTTTTCTAGTTTATTATTATAGTTTTTTACCCTTCATCGCTTCATACAGATTGCCCTGTGTTTCTTTGGGTTCCTGGTATATAGTTTTCCATTATGTACACATCCTACTGTTTATGCAGCCATTCCCCAATATGTCATCTTCTCATTTTCCAGGTGAGGAAACACCTCACAGGATGAGTCCTACACTACACAGGAGAGAACTACCCCAGGTTCTGTGCTTCTGATTCCCTTAAAGCTGCAGCTCATAAACCCCCACCTATGTGTTCACTTTCCAATAGTCAGCCGGAGGGCACAATTAGCTCAAAGCAAAAGCCTTTATTGAAGTTTAAGAGCAAGCAAAGTAACAGCAAGACTCCTTCCCCACAAACCTGGGGTTCACTCTCCCAAGAGTGGCAGATCTCCTCATGCAAAATCCAGTGTTCTTTTTATTAACCTAGAACAACTCTGTTTCTCCTGCTCTGAGATTTGTGAAACCCTCAAAATAATTGGATATGCAGGATCAGGGTGATTATATTAATTTTACAGATAGAGAAACTGAAGTATTAGGAGCACTTTGCCTAAAGTCACAAAGCTACCAAGTGCTGACCCTGTTCAATGCTACATACCTCAGAGAGTCTGAGGGGAGGGAAAAATTGGCTGGTAAGAGCAGAATCTAAGGGAGCGCTGTTCTTTCTCTGCCCCCCTCAAAATCTCCTCTGCTTCTCGAGCCCACCCCTCTTTTCAAGTAATCCCCAATTGCTTTCAGCCTCAGTGTTTAAACACACAGCAGCAGGCATCACTTAGTCCTGTTTGGGTCCCTCTGTTGCTGCATTACACTAATCAATTCTTGTCATTTTAAGAGCAAGAAAAACAAACCAGCCTCTCTGTGGTGTGTCTTGCCTGCTGGGCCAGGAAGCCTAAACACAAATGGGGTTGTCTGGGCCCAGGACTCTGCTTTTAAAATATGACCTCATCTTCTTTTGGTGTGTTTTTTCCTTTGGGGGAGTCTCCCCACAACTCCTCCCTAAGCCCCAAGATCCCCATGGCTTCCCATATAGAATGAAATAAGAAGCACAGTATAATGGGACTGGAGTTAGTGTCAAAAACCCTACAGGTTCAAATGTCAGCTTTAGCTTACCTCTCTCAGCCTCAGTTTCCTCATCTGTAAAGTGTTAATAATAGCATTTGCATTATCACAAGGTTGTTATAAAAAGAGTGCTTTGGAAATTTTCACGTATGAATCAATGTGTGTTATAATTTGCTTCTATGATTTCATTAAGCAGTATAGAGTTTCAAGTTCAAAGAGTGTAGACAAGAAGATGAGGATTCAAATCCTGCCTCTGCCACCTACTATTTGTTTGCTTCTGGGCAGGTAACTTCTCTGAATCTATGAGGATCTGTAAAAGAAAAATAATACCTTTATTAGTCCCCATGGGGGTGAAACAGTGTATGTTAAATGCTTCACAAGCTTTAAATAGCACTATAGAATATAGCATAGTGGCTAGAGCATTGGAATCAGAAATTCCTGAATTCAAATCCTGTATTTTTTTTCCTGAGACTGGGGTTAAGTGACTTGCCCAGAGTCACACAGCTAGGAAGTGTCTGAGACCAGATTTGAACTCGGGTCCTCCTGAATTCAAGGCTGGTACTCTATCCACTGCGCCACTTTGCTGCTCCTCAAATCCTGTCTTACATATTTATTATCTGTTTGATTTTGTGCAAGTTAATGCCTCAGTTTCCTGATCTTAAAATAGGAAACTAATAACTAGCATTTATTTTCTAGGGCTCTTGTGAACAAAAAATAAGATACCTTTTTAAAGTGCTTTCCAAACATTAAAGCACTATATAAATGCTAGTTATTACTATTATTATTCAACAAATATTATAATAAACAACTACTATATGTATTCTACTAATAATAATTGATAGCTTTTACATAGTACTTTAAGATTTTCAAAACACATAATTCTCATTTAATCATTACAGTAATTTAGTATGGAAGCCAACAGTACTAAGGCCCATGCTAGAAACATAATATAATGGGGTGCCATGAGTTGACTTGTCATTGGTCACACAACTAGCAAACATTTGAAGTGGGTTTCCTACTGATTTCCTTCTGAGTTCAATGTCCTAAGAAAGAGAGGGCTTTGCTAAAAGATGAATAGGAGTGTGGGTTTCTCCCTTGGTTGCTCAACAAGGCCATGGTAGACCCAAGGAAGATAGAAAGTTTGCTGCTGTTTGAAGGGGGGATTGGAAAGCAGAATATTGGAGCCAATGTTCAGAGGACCTTGGGAAGAGAAAGGCAGTGATGGGAGGGGTGGGGAAAAGTACCCATAAAAACCTGGATTTTATCCCCTTGCCCCCATCCTGCTACCATATCTACTCCAGGTTCCTAATAATCCACTACTGCCAGGATGAAGTTTCCACAACTTCTTCCTATTTTCTGCAGTCTGACATATTTGACCAACTTCTGCCTAAACTCAGAAGCAGGAGTCAGAAGAAATAGGTTTTAGCCCTGATATGTATTACCTCCATGATCTTTAATGTAATAGCGAGAATAGGATCTGGGTTTGAATTTTTTGGTCCCATCACTTCATCATTTGAATCCCAGTTATCTCAACTGTTTAAAAATGACTGGATTGGATGGATTCTGAAGTATCTTCCAATCTACATTCTATAAACCCATCTCTTCTTCCCGCTTCTCTTTTTCAGCAGTTTTCTTTCTCCCTTCCCTAGAAGAACACCTAATTGAAATCATCATAATAATAGCATTTATATTATACTTTAAGTTTTGTGAAGTGTTTTATATTATCTCAATTGATTTTCACAACAGCCTATTTTACAGATGAGGAAACTGAGGCTGAGAAAGGTTAAGTGGCTTATCCAGATCACACAACCTAATATGTCTCTGAAGTAGGATTTGAATTCAGGTCTTCTTAACGCTAAGCTCAATAGTATTTCTGCTACTTCTCTTAGGTGAAATAAAGCTTTAACACCTCAGTTTCTTTATCTGTAAGAGATTCAGAATGATGTAATAGACTGCTAGACGCATAGTAAAGAGAGGCCTGAGTTCTAATCCCACTTCTGACTGACACTAGCTGTTATCTCTTTTCAGTTTCTTCATCCACAGAATGGGGATAAAAATACCTATGGGTTGTTGACATGATTGTTGTGAGGATAAATATAATGTTATGAGAAGTACTTTACTAACAAAGGGCAATTTTGGTGTCAGTTTAAAAGTGGAAGGAGGAGGAAGATGGAAGAGGGGGGAGGAGAGAAAGACAAAATGGAGGGAGAGGGGAAGGGGAGGAAAAAAGAAAGGAAGAAGAGAAGGAGGAGAAGAATAATGACAAGAGGAAGAGGAAGAAGAAGAAGAAGAAGAGGAGGAATAGAAAGAAGAGAAAAGGAGAAAGAGAAAGAAGAAGGGGAGGAGGAGGAAGAAGAAGAGAAGGAGGAGAAGGAAAAAGAGGAAAGGGAGGAAGAAGAAAAAAGGGAGGAGGAGGAGGAGGGGGAAGACAGGGGAGGGAGAGGAGGAGGAGTTATTCATAAAATTAGGGCAATGACATCTTTCCCATTGACCTTGTAAGATTGTTGTTAGAATGAAAAGGTCTCCCTGGCTCAGATCTCTCCCTCACTCCAATGCATTGTCCTTACAAATGCTAGAGTGTTCCACATCTGATCATGTCCCTCCTCTGCTCAATAAACTCCAGTAGCTTCCTAGTAGTTATAGGATTGAATAAAATTTCCTGTTTGGAAGGTAAAGCTCTCTACAACATGGCTCCTCCCTTCCTTTCTGCGTTAACTATACACAATTCCCCTTCATGTGCTCTTTGGTCCAGACAGATTGGTCCTTCTGCTGTTTCTTGCACACAATGTTCCACCTTCCATCTTCATCCCTTTGCTTCAGCTGTCCTCCATGTTTGGTGCGTTCTCCCTCACCTCTGCCTCTTAGAATCCTGAGCTCCTTTCAAGGCTCAGCTCAATACCTTTCCTAACTGAAATAATAATAATAATAATAATAATAATAATAATAATAATAATAATAATAATAATAATAATAATAGTATTTATATAACACTCTAAGCTTTACAAAGTGCTTTATGTTATCTCACTTGATTCTCACAGAGCTTTGTTGGAGAGATATTATTGTTATCATCATTTTACAGATGAGGAAACCGAGGCTGAGAAATACTTGTAATCCTTTCAAATTACTGTTATCAGTTTTCTACTTATGAATATGTGTATTTTCTCCCAATAAACTGTAAGTGCCTTGAGGAGAACAATGACCGAATAATTTTTGTCTTTATATCTTGAGTATCTAATGGAGAGAGGGACACAGTAGGTGTTTAATAAAGGCCTGCTGATGATTAGATTTAACCATAAAACTTTACACAACTATGAATTTTACTGCACACACATAGTACCTTGATACATGGTACCCACCTGAGAGAGACACAGTAGGTGATTAATAAAGGCCTGCTGATTGATTGGGTTTAACCATAAAACTTTATACACCTATTAGTTTTACTGCACACACATGTACCTTGGTACATAGTACCCACTTGAGAGGGACACAGTAGGTGCTTAATAAAGGCCTGCTGATTGATTGGGTTTAACCATAAAACTTTATACACCTATGAGTTTTATTGCATATATTGATACCAAGGAACATGGTGCTGGGAGGTGCAAAGGTCCCAACTAGACAGGTGAGTAGAAAGCTGGGGTAGGGAACCTCCACTGTCATCCAGTGAAGCAAGACAGACCAAAGGACTACAAGCCCCTGCTGGAGCCTGTGGAGGATGCTGGTTAGGGAAGTGGTTTCCTCCTCCTTCCCGTGCCCCCTCCTCCCAAGGATGTGTCTAACCACTGTGGTCTGGGCAGCATTTGTCATGTAGCTACCCCCCAACACGTTTGATTTCCCCCACAAGGAGAGCAAGGGGCTGCTTTGAAAGAGGCGGCTTTTTAGACTATTAAGAATATTTAGACTAGCAAGGGGGTTTCCCAACAGTTAACCTCCTCCTTGAAAGCCTTGCCTAAAGGTATTAAATATGAAGATTAATGATTTTGTCCATAGGAATATTGTATATTACAGAAATCTTTTCCTTTCTCCTTCCAGTCCTCTCCTTTCAAGTTTTCTGCTCATTTGGTGGGTTTTTACATTCTCTATCTCTCGTCTCCTCTCCTCTTCCCTTCTTTCCTTTCATCTCCTGTGTCTTTCTACTCTGCCAATTCAATTCTTTCTGCCTCTGTCTCTCTCTGTCTCTCTCTCTCTGTTTTTTTCTGTCTGTGTGTCTCTGTTTCTGTCTCTCTTTGTGTCTCTGTCTCTGTTCCTCTCTTTCCTTCTCTCCTCTCTCTCTGTCTTTGTCTCTGTCTCTCCTCTCTTTTCTTCTCTCTGTCTCTCCTCTCCTCTGTGTCTCTGTTTCTATGCCTCCATCTCTAGCTCTCTCTCTGTCTCACTGTCTCTATTTCTCTCTGTCTTTCTTCCCTCTCTCTCTCTGTCTTTCTTTCTCTGTTTCTCTCTATCTCTCTGTGTCTTTGTTTGTCTCTGACTCCATATTTTCTCTTCTCTCTCTTTCTCTCTGGTTCTCTGTTTCTGTCTCTCCTGGCCTCTTTTGTTATCTCTGTCCCTCCTCTCTTCTTTCTGTTTCTTTGCCTCTATCTCTCTATCTCTATCTCTGTTTTTGTCTTTGTCTTTCTCTCTGTCTCTGTCTTTGTCTGTCTCTGTCTCTTTATATGTTTCTCCTCCTCATCTCTGTCTCTCTCTCCACTCTCTGTTTCTGTCTCCCCTCTCCTTTTATTCTCTCTTTGTCTCTCTTCTCCTCTCTGTATCTGTCCCTCTCTGTTTCTCTCTCTTTCTCTCTCTCCCTTCCTACTTTTCCTTTTCTCTCTGGGCCTCTGTCACTCCATCTCTCTCGTTCTCCCTTTCTCTCCCCCTTCTCAGTGTCTTGAAATCTTTCTTTCTCTCTCTCTTGCCAAAAATTCTCTAACCTCTCATGTGCCCTTCCTCTCAGACTCTCTTCCACTCTGCCTATTCATGTCTTTCTTATTCTCCATCCTTCTTTCAAGCTTTCTCATCTCCTCCACTCAAATCCTCTCTCCCTTTCTCAGTCTTGCCTTTCCTCTCTTCCCCTCTTAAGTCCTTAATCTTTCTCTCTCCTTCTTAAGCCCTTTCTTCGTTTCTTTGACTCTCCCCACACGCTCCCCATCAGCTGCCTCCTTTCCCTAGAAAGGGAACATCTAATTGAAATGAAGCACACTGGAGAATTTTAATCGGAAAGTCAGCATTAATTAGTCAGGTCTGGTGTAATTAGCTTCCTCATCTCGCTGCCTCACACTCTAACTCGATAATGGCTCATTTTCATCCAAAAGAAGGGCAGGCTGGGTGGGGGAGAGCAGGGCCCTGGATGCCCAGTGGTCCCTGGGTAGATTCTGAATTAGCCCTGGTAAATTGGGGGGATCCAATGTTGCTGCTCTCTGTTCTCCTCTCCTTTCTCCCTCTGGGGGCCTGCTCACCCGTGCCCTCTTTGCTCCCCTTGTACTTTCCTGCCTGACTCCTAGAGGAACTCATACAGCTGCTGAAGGATCAAAAGAGATCATAGAACCTGGAAATAGAGCCATCAGAGATCTAGATGAAGAAGGAACATAAGCCCCTTGTTCTGCAGTAGAGAAATAGAAGGCAAGCCAGGAGGGATAGAGAGCTGACACACTGGGAGACAGTCAGCATCCAAGGCAATCTCAATAGAAAAAAAAAAAAAAAGACAAAACACTGGACTGAATCTAGTAAGATGAAATCTAACAGGGATTATTTTTTACCATGGGTTCAAGAGCTAGCCTCTCGAGTATAAGATGGCTCAGTTTGGACTGAGAAAGATCTGGGAGTCTTGTGGGACACAAGCTCACTATGACTCAAAAGTTGTTGTTCGTCCTTTATTCTCAAAGAATCAGGGAGGTGACTCCATGATATGGGAATTGGTTTTAAGTGAGGGAGGGCTGTGCAAAGTCACCAGAACCATCTGGGTCCAGTGGCTAGATATACATTGGGATGACTGGAAATGGTCCTCATGAGTGTAACATGAGATATAGACATAGATATCATGTGATCATGCGTTGAATTAAGTCGGGGCTAGCTTCTAGGAATAAAAAGACAATAGACCCAATGTGTGCTAGACATATTTAAGAGTCTCAGAAAACCAACGTGCCCGTGACACAATTTTAAGTTTCATCATTTTCTCTATCTCTTTCCTAAATCTGAATAATCAATACAACAATAAGCCAAACTCTGATCTGCAGCATTTGCTGATTTCCAAAGTGTGAATGGCTCTCCAGAGATCCCAAGATCCCTCATCCACTGTCGTCGGCCCTTGTCAAAAGAATCCAAAGTTGTGTGTTCAGGGGAGTTCAGTGAAGGGCCTTATATTCATGCCACAGGAGGCTCATTCTAAGGAGAACTTTGAGAAGATAAGGTGACTTCTTCAGATTTGTTATGTGGAAGGATCAGAGCTTCTTTGCTTGACTCCAGGAGGCAGAACCAGGAATTAGTCCAAGTTGCAAAGAGGGCAATTTAAATGAAAAACTTTCTAATAATTAGACCTGTATAAGAAGTAGAAAATGGTGGAAGCTAGGGAGTGCCATAATGCATAGAGCACTATGGGTACCGACGTCAGGAAACTCATCATCATGAGTTCAAATCTAGCCTCAGACATTTCCTAGCTTTGTGACACTAAGCAAGTCACTCTTTGCCTCAGTTTCCCAATCTATAGAATGAGCTGGAGAAGGAAATGGCAAACCACTCCAACATCTCTGCCAAGAAGACTCCAAATGGGGTCACAAAGAGTTAGACATGATTGAATAAACAACATGTGTAAGTAGAACAAGCTGTCCAGCTAGAGAAGAGCCATCATTCCCCTTCCCCGAAGATCCTCAAGTAGAACCTGGATTACTTCTCATGAGATAGACCAGTGGAGATTCTATGGGTTGCACTCACAGTCCCCTGAGGTCTTTCCCAACTCTGACATCTCAGACTCGCAGATACAAGACTTGGATTCAAACTCACATATTTTGACTTCAGATCCATTTTTGAGTATGTTTGCTATATCACAGTAATTCAAAGTGGGCAAAGGGCTTTGGGAGAAGAAAGCTATTTTTGGGAACTGAGGATCCTAAGGTTAAAGATTTTAAGGCAGAAGGGATCTTAGAGATGGAAAAGTCCAACCTTCTCACTTTACAGACGAGTAAAGTGGGGCCAGAGAGGTAAATGTGTTCTTATTGTTCATTTTCCTGAGAAGGGGGTGGGTAGAAGGGCAGTGCCCAGTGTCCAGGAAAGATGCTGGAGACTTTGGTATCTCTTTAGTTAGCTAGCCAGCCACTAGTCCCAATTTCAGATCTTCCTCCAATCTCACTTCTCGTTTGTACAGACCATGGACATGGAGGACGATCCACTATTGCAAGAGGCTTGGCTGGATGAGGAAGAAGAGGAGGCAGAAGGAGAAACCCCTGTGGGATCCCAGAAGCAAGAGCCGGGTCCCGGGATGAGGAGGCAATGCTGCTGGAGTTCCAGCGTCCCACACACCTTGCCCCCAGCCTCTGGGTTCTGGAACATCTTGGGCTGGGCCTTCACCAACCCATATTGCGCAGGGCTCGTCCTCTTCCTCGGCTGTGCCATCCCGACGGCGCTAGCAGCCATCATGTTTTTGCATTACCCAGCCCTGGACATCGATATCTCATACAATGCCTTTGAGATCCGCAACCACGAAGCGTCCCAACGCTTTGACGCCCTGGCCCTGGCCCTGAAGTCCCAGTTTGGTTCCTGGGGTCGCAATCGGCGCGACTTGGCCGACTTCACTTCGGAGACCCTACAGCGACTCATCTCTGAGCAGCTGCAGCAGCTCCATCTTGCAAACAGCTCCCGACCCGCCGCCCGTCTCCGAAGGGCAATCCCCGCGTCCCATCGCCCTGGACACCAAATCTGGCAGGAGAGCCTGGTGGCCGATCGGAACGCAGGACCCCAGAAGGAAGTCGCCACCAATCAGAGCGGATGCCATCGGAGTGACGCTCCAGGCGCCTTGAGATTCGCACCAGACCAAAGACGGCCTCCTGATCCCATACCCCTTGGGGTGTCCCTGTCCAATCAGAGTGGGAGACTCCGGAGGGGCACCTCTCACTGGGACTACTCTCGGGCTTATGTGAGTGCCAATACCCAGACCCACGCTCACTGGCGTATTGAGCTCATCTTTCTGGCCCGGGGTGATACAGAGAGGAACATCTTCACCACAGAGCGGCTGGTCACCATCCATGAGATTGAAAGAAAGATTATGGACCATCCTGGCTTCCGGGAGTTCTGTTGGAAGCCTCATGAGGTCCTCAAGGATCTGCCTCTGGGCTCCTACTCTTACTGTTCCCCACCCAGCTCTTTGATGACCTACTTCTTCCCCACAGAGAGAGGGGGCAAAATCTACTACGATGGGATGGGCCAGGACCTTGCAGACATTCGAGGTAAGGAACCTTTTAAGATGTGAGAAGCAGGAAGGGAACTGCAAGAAGCACTGGAGACGGGGATGGTCCATGGGAGCTAAAAGATAGGGAAGGGAGGAGATGGGGAAGGAGGAGTAAGAACTAAAGGGGGGGGGACTGGAGGCAGGGGGTGGGTGTGGTAGAGTCTGAAGCCCCAGGAAAGAACATATATGGTTCTTATCCCAAGAAATATTTTATGGGATTGCTGTTGTTGTTGTTAAATGGACCTAGACTTCATCAGTGTGGGAACCTCCCTCAGGGGCAGGTAGTTACTCTACCAAGGCAGGGAGAGCAGTTCCTTGAAATTTAGAATCTTAGAAAGTTGCCTGAAGTACTAAATAGCTATGTGACTGGCCCAGAGACACACAATAGTGTGTGTTCAGGTTAGATGAAGTAATTTGTCCAAAATTATGGGTGTATGAGCCCAGATTTGAGCCCAATTGTTTTTACTCCAAATCCAGAACAGTCTTTAACTTAAAAGGGAAGAGGTTGGGTTGGATTAAAGAATTCTAGGTAGTCATCTGATTCCAAGTGCTTGTGAATACATGGAGGGACACTCCCTGGATTTTGGAGGTGACATCCTAAAGATCTGGTCATCCTTAAACCATCCCTCTATGGGCAAGAGTGGGGAGGAAAGAGGGAGAGATGTATAAAGAGAGGAAAAAAGGGGGATGAAAGAGATGGGTAAAGAAGAGACAGAGACAGAGAGAAAAAAGGAGAGAAAAAGGAGAGAGAAAAGGAATGGGGAAGGAGGGAGAGAAACAGAGAGAAAAACAGAGACAGGAAGAGAGAGAAAGAAAGGGAAAAAGAGATAAGGAGAAAGAAAAGTGGGAAAAAAGAAACAAAGAAAAGGAGGGAGAGAGAAAGTGGGGAGGGAGAGGGTCTGGGACTTGGAGGGATCATTAGACTAAGCCAGTGGTAGAGTCTATGTCTGAGGAGACGAGAAACAGGTTGACTACTAATTGTGTGACCTTGGACAAATCACTTCCCATCTGGATCTGAGTTTTCTCCCCTACAAAATGAAGGGACTGGACCAATCTCTAAAGCACTAGAAGTCCCTCCATCTGCATGACCCACAGAGAAGATGAGGGACACCATGGGGCCAATAGCAAGTTAGTCCCTGGTATAGCCAGGGCAGAGAGAGGGTCATAGGTACAGAGGCCAGCTGGGCCAATCCTCCAATTTTACAGATGAGGAAACTGAGGTCCATGGAGATCATATGATTTGCTAAAAGTCACACGATGTGCCTCAGAGACAGGTCCTCTGACTCCACAGTGAGGGTTTTTAGCCCTGTACCACAATCCTGAGTAAAGTCCAAAGGCAGAGGAAGAGAGGTCTGGGGCAAGTCCTAGCTTCATATGTCTCCCTGTTCTTCCAGGTTCCCTAGAGCTGGCCATGACTCACCCAGAATTCTACTGGTACGTGGATGAGGGTCTGTCAGCTGAGAACCTAAAGAGCTCCCTCCTCCGAAGTGAGATCCTGTTTGGAGCCCCTCTTCCCAATTACTATTCTGTGGAAGACCGCTGGGAAGAACAGAGGACCAAGTTTCAGAGCTTCGTGGTCACCTACGTCGCTATGTTAGCCAAGCAGTCTACAAGGTGAGAGGTGCTATCCTAGGGATCTAGGGGTGGGAGAAGGAATGTGGAGGATGCTGGGACCCCAGGGAAGAGATTCTAGTCCCTGCTATCAGCAAGGCTGGAAGGGACTCAGAGGTCGTGAACCCATACCTGAACATGAATACCAAGTCTCATTGGGGGTTGGAATGGAGTGCTACCTCCTGAGACAAATCCGGTCTTGGCCACATGGACCATCCTTGCTTCTAACAGCCCTGAAGTGGGAGAAAGTATATGGAGTGGGGTGATAGTACTGCCAGTGTTTAGCATTGTACCTGGTACCTAATAAGTGACTAGAAATTAGTTATTGACTGACAACTGAAGACAGCAGACCACAAAGAACCTTGAACCCTCACTCCCACCCCCCACCACAAACATCACTTTTTTTTAGGATCTCGGGTATCAGCTCCATTGCCCTCCCTTCTGTCTCTGGGTAACCGCAAGATGGCCCCAGGGATGGAAATGTCAGGAATGGCATCCTCAGCTAGGGTAAGGAGAAAGGCCGGCCTGACAGCAGGAATGAATGAATGAGTGTGGTGGATTACTGTTGTGTGCTTTAATTATCCAGAAAGACCTCTGCTGGGACTGCTAAATCACACAACGGAGGCTCTGGATGGGTCCAGGCCAGGCCCCTGTCACTCCCTCTTAGAACCAGCAATGATTAAGATTCCAGGTAGAATTGGCCGTGGAGGTTACTGGATTGTTTACAGACACAAGAACTCCATTAATGTCCATCCATAGACAAGGGGAAGACAAGGGAGATAATTTACTGGATCTTCTCCCTCCTCCTTCTTTTCTCCTTTCCCTTCATTTTTCCCTAGAGTTTCTAGGATAGCTCAGAAGTGCCTCATCCCACCCCATATCCTCTCTTCCTTTTCAGGGCCGTTAGAAGCAGTAAACCAGAAGGGATGGCTCATGTGGCCCCAATAGATCTGGGGTCACGGGTTCTGGGTTCAAATCTACCTGCTATCCAGATGACCTTACATATTTGATCTCTCTGGCTCTCTGTCTGCTCATCTCTAAAGTAAAAGGGGATGGAAATGGATGACTTTTGGGGTCCTTTCCATAGGACTTATGGTCCTATGATCTAGCCCATTCCCTTACCTCCATGACTTCCTCTTCTTTATTCTCATCATCTTCACTCACTAATACCTCTTCATCTATCCTGTTATTAGGAGATAGGAGGGATAGGAGGAAGAGTGTTTGCATAAGAGTGAGCAGTCCTGGGTTCTAAATCCAGCTGTGCAGTTTAATGTCCATCGGAAGCCTTCATTTTCCTTCTCTGGGACTCTGTTTCTCATATATAAAGTGAGAGGGATGGACTAACTGATCTTTAAAGTACCTGCAGCTCTACATCCAGAATCCCAGGAGAATATAAACCCCCAGAGAGCAAGGATTGTTTTGGATTTTTCCCTGTGTTCTCTTGCACATTATAGACAGTTAATGTGTTTATTGATTGATTGAATGAGTGAAACACTTTCTGATCCCCTTCCTAGGATGGTACATAAAAGGCTTTATCAGGGGACAAAGCTCTTCTGCTTCCCAAACGTCCAAAAGGTATAGCTACAGGCCCATTGGTCTCAGGGAGCTCCTATCTAAGGTTTTCTGGGGTATCTTCACCCCTGTATTTGAAATGTCTATTTACCCTATTTTTCTGGATGATGGAAAATTATAATTAATTCTTCACATTTCATGCTAATGTAGGGAAGCAGTGAGCAGTGATTCAAAACTTCATCCATTCATCAAATACTGATTAAGCATCTATTAAATATAAGGTTCTGTGCTTCGTACTATGGAGATATAAAAATGAATATGACAAAGTCCTTGATCTCAGTGAGCTTACACTGCAATGTGGGAAAACAAGCCACATGCAACTAACTGTGACATGAGCAGTGAGTGCATGAAGAGGGGGTAAAGGTGAACTCAGATAAAGAGGTCTGAGAGATTCAAGGAAAAAGAGATGGCTTCTAATGAAGGGGATCAGGGAAGGCTTCCTGGAAAAGGCAGCACCTTGAATTGGGCCTGAAGAAAATGAAGATTATTTAGAGGCAGAAAAATGTGAGAGGTTTTCCCAGATACGGAGAACAGCCTAGACAAATCCACAAACTTTGCTATCTGTCTAAAAGTGCCCTGAATTTTTTATTGCTGTTGTTGTTCATAAGCTAGTTAAGGTGTGCGAATCAGTAGATGTCGGATGGGGAGAATTCAGTTTGGGAAAAAAGTTTTTCTATGGTTAAATCATAAGGGAAAAATATATAAGGGAGAGATCAATGTCCAATCTAAATCTGTGGCCCTCATAAATGAAAGGAAGAAAGGAAGGAGGGAGGGAGTTTAGAATGAAGGAAGGGAAGAAAAGATGGAAAGAAGAGGAGAAGATAGGAAGGAGGGAGGAGAAGATAAAAGGAAGGTAGGAAAGAAGGAAAGAAAGAAGAAATGAAAGAAGGAAGGAAGGAAGGGAAATGCATTTACTGAGCACTTGCTATGTTCTGAGCACTGTCCTAAGTTCTAAAGATACAAGTAAAAAAGTGGAAACAGTTTTTCTTCTCAAGGAGATTACATTGTAAAAGGAAAGGCAACATGCATAGGGGATGGTGACCAAGATGGGGCATTATAGTTTGAAAGTTATACAGTTGTTGGAGTCATAAAGACTAGATCGGCACATCCTTTCCAGGAACAATGGCAGTTAATTTGATTAAAATTCCAAAAGTAGAAAGAAAGGGGAATGGGGAGCTGGAGGAGAAGGAAGAGGAAGGTGTGGGGTGGCTATGGCTTGTGAAGAAGGGGGCGATTCCCTGGTTCTCTGTGATGGAGGATAACTGGTTGAGCTCTTCCATGTAATGATGGTCAGTTGGTTCCAAGTTCTGCTTTCTTTTCCCCCTCCAGCAAAGTCCAAGTCCTGTATGGAGGCACAGATCTTTTTGACTATGAGGTACGAAGGACCTTCAACAATGACATGCTCCTGGCCTTCATCAGCAGCAGCTGCATTGCTGCCCTGGTCTACATCCTCACCTCCTGCTCAGGTAGAATTTACCTTTACCCACCTCCCCTTCCCCTTCCACCATCTGGTCACAAGTAACAGAACATCCCTTCTGATCTACAAAGTTTACTTACTTCTGGATTTAATCTCCTTTCATCGATAACTGAAATGGATCAAATAATTGGGCCGGCAACACGGCATGGAAGATAGGATATTGGGTTTGAAGTCAGGAAAATCTGAGTTCCAATTTCACTTTTGACACATATTAGCTCAATGATCCTGGGCAAATTACCATATTAATGCCCAATTTTCCTCATTTGTCAAATGAGAATAATAACACCTACTATACACATTTGAGGGTTAAACTAGATGATATATTTAAATCATTATTATTATAAATGATAAATAAATAATGAAATAAAAATAAATAAAAAAACTGTATGGAGATTCTGTCTCTAATGGGGACTCCAACAGGGAAGAATATGATTGTTCCCCATGACTTCTCAAAAACGTTAAGAGAACCAGCATGTTATAACAAAAAGAATATTTCACTTGGAGCAAATTGAGGTTCAAATCCCAGATTTTCTGGCCCCTTCCCTGCTGTGTGAGCACTGGCCAGATTGCCCAAGTTCCTCATCTGTAAAATATAGATAATCATGCTGTCTGCCATTACCTATTTTGTGAAGGTACAAGAAAACACTTCACAAATCTTAAAGTACTTGAGAAACATGAGTTATTTTAAAGATTTCTCCTCATCACTTCACTCCTTCTGCCCAAATCCCAGAGCCTCTGTGAAGTGAGATGGTTCTAAAGTCCTTTCCAGCCCTAAAATTCTGCCATTTTATGTTTTAAGTAAAGACCCTTCCAGCTCCTACAGTCTATGACTACAGAGTTCCTTCTAGCTCTGCCATCCTATGTTCTGAATTTCTTTCCAGATTTAAAATTCTAAGTTCTGAGATCCCTGACATTCTATGTCTTAAAAAATGAAACCTTCCAGTTCCGGCAAATTTTCTGACTTAATAATGTTTAAGGGCACTTAGATAAAACGACGTGTCTATGATCACACAGCTAATATCTGAGGCCATGTTTGAATTGAGATCTTCCAGACCCCCGTCTCGGCCCTCTCTATCCACTGTGCCATTTGAGATCTCATAGACCATTTGTTATTCCATTCCCATATCACTTTCCAGGAACTGTTCATTATCTGCTTTGGGATTATTCACCGTGTAGATTATCTGTGGACACTTTTCTACTCTCATACTTTCTCCAGGTTCCCATATACCTGGGGCCCTGGTAGACTGCGATTGAACTGCAGTCCAAATCAGATGTTATTACCCCCAAACTTAATGGATATCTCAATTGAGAAGCAGTGTAGCATGCAGGAAAGTCATAGGAAGATCTAGATTTGAATTTCCTTTTGTAAAAAAAGTAAAGATAATAATATTTTCATTACCTACCTGAGAAGAAGGTGCTTTGTGATATTGGGTACTTCCCCTAAGGTTTGTAGAGCATTGCCTTTAAACCTTTGATGATGATGTTGATGATAATAATAATAAAAATAATTAACAACAATAATAATAATAATTAACACTTATTTAGTGCTTACTGTGTGCCAGGTTCCGTATCAAGCATTTCATAATTATTTTCTCATTTGATCATCACAACAGCCCGGGGAGGTAGGTACTACTATTATACTCATTTTACAAATAAGAAACTCAGGCAAACAGAAGTCAAGTGACTTGCACAGGATCCCACAGCTAGTAAGTATGGGTCTGAGGCCCAATTTGAATTCAGGTCTTCCTGACTTTAATCACTGTTCTATCCACTTCTATCATAGTGTTCTACTCACTGTGCTGCTTAGTTACCTACTAAATCATACTGTTATAAAAAGGGAATTATGATGACATAACAAAACAATGAGTAATGATTACTGATGACACTATAGATGGTGTATTATGTAGAAATCCAACCCTATCATCAACAGGACCTGGGTTTAAGTCCAATCTTTGACACTTATTTGTAAGTCATTTAATCTTTCAGTGGCCCAATCCTCTCTGTAACAGTGAAGAATAGTTGTTCATCTGTATTCCTCATCCTAAGTTCTCTCTAACAGTGCAGTTATGAATCTGGATCAAATTATAATATGAAGGATAGTGGTAATAATGCTAATGATAAAAGTATCCTAATAAAAATCCATACAGTATTAGCAAAACACAGAGCTTATCACCCTAAGCCAACTATAGAAAGATAAACCGTTTCTTGCCAAAAAAAGGAGAAAGAGGATTGATAGTCACTCAGAGCCCATGATAAATAGGTTTTTTGAAAGAATAAGCCTGCAGAAACTCTTGTGGAACAAACAGCTATCTGTTCACCAGGCAATCCTGAAGGCTGATAAAAGGTACCTCCCATTGGATTTGTCAGATGTTACTGAGAGCAGCTCACCTCCAGATGGAGACTGGGAAATGGCTAAGATCCAAGAGTGGAATCAACAGGCCCTCCACGGGCAACATCTGCATGAACTCAGCCAACAATGTGTCACCAAAGAAGCGTGGAACAAATGACTGAGTCACGCGGATTTGTTTGTGGAACTAGAGAAGCTTATGATAGCAATTCAGGAACAGTCCACTGGCAGTAGAAATTACAGAAGGATTATCTCTAAGAAGCATACTGATCAGGCATACTGATCAATGTAGATTGATGCAATTGATGCAGGGAAACAATAGAAACTATAACACATCACTGAGGCTGTAAACATTTAGCACTTAACAAAAACCTTGCGAGGCATGAGCAGGTACCTAGAATTATAAAACAAAAGCTCGATATCTTTCACAGACAAACAGATGACAAAGCTTTGAACTATAAATATAAACCTCAAAATAGCTTTAATTCAGCCACTAAACAGAACTCAGCCAATAAACTGGACTGGAACCGTGCCATTATCACAGACTGATATGTTGCCCCCAATTGGCCAGATAGAACATTGATCCATAAAAACTTAAGTGCAGCATTTTTAATAAGTGTGCCATACCAAATTCTCATAATTCCCAAGCTACTTACAATGAGAAGTTTTAAAAATATAGAGACCTCGAAGAACAAATCAGGACCTTCTGAGAACAGCATGAGTGCATGTTCTCTTGATCATCCTGTCTGCTATCAAGGATAAAATCAGGAAGCCAATAGAAATGAGCTTGCAGGGCAAAGCCAAGATGGCAGAATGAGAGGAAGCATTAGAATCTAGTTCTCTCCATCTTCAGCAAAGATCTAGAGAATGCCTCAGATTGAATTCTGATTGGAAAAGCCAAGAAGTCACAGCAAATTATTTTTTTTCAGACTAATTTAGCTTAGGGAGACAGACAGAGAGGCTACAGACACTGGAGATGGGTTTTGACAGAGTACTATGTTGGGGAATGTTGCATTACTCAGGAAAAAACAGAAAAGAGATCTCCAGGGATTTCTGAGCAAGCTGAATGTAGGAACACCTGCCACTCACAATCCAGTGCCAGGTCTCAAATCCAAGGTGAAGAGGAGTGGTCAAGAACATTGGCCCTAACTATGTATTGAGAAAAGAATACACTCAAAGAAGAAAAGAAATTAAGGAGAGATAATTTAAGAATTATTGAATATCTGAAAGCCATGAATGGAGATGAGTTTATATTCCTAAAACTCATATTGAGGTACAGAAAGCAATCTTTTGTCAATCTAGTCCATAGAACATTAAATTAAAAATCAGAATAATAGCAAGTTAGGGACTTGTTACCAGGGCTGTTTCTATCTGTTTCCCATTAGGAATGATGAAAAATATAATAATAATAATAATAATAATGCATTGACTAATATAGTCTAACTAAGATGGGTGTGGGATTATTTGGGCTATTACTCTACTAGAGGAATAATCAATGGTTGGTTATATTTCCTTCACACTCAGATGTTTTATGATCCATATTTAGTTGGGATCAGCTCTCTGTAAGTTAACATCTTATCTTTGGTGCCCATGGAAACATAGTGGGTTGAGAATCTGCCCAGTAGTTAGTCCTCCTTTCTTTTGCTAAGAAATATCACCCCACCTCTTCTTCTCTGCCTTGTCATACAGTGTTCCTGTCTTTCTTTGGAATCGCCAGCATTGGCCTGAGCTGCCTGGTTGCCTTGTTCCTCTACCATGTTGTTTTTGGAATCCAGTACCTGGGCATCCTCAATGGGGTGGCTGCTTTTGTCATCGTGGGTATAGGTGAGTTGGCTCAGGCTGTTGTGGATGACTTCATATCCATTGCACTTCTTTCTGTGAACTGCTGGGTAGGAAATGTAGGGTCTGATGCTGTCTTCTCCTTGCATCTTTATCAGACAGAAGCAGGAACATGCTGGGTAAATTAGGTGATTATGGTTTTAATGGTAGAGAACAGTCCTAAAAGCCCAAATCAGATCAAGGTGTAAATGTAAAGATGAACCTAATGTTCCCAGGCTTCCCAATTCTGTCAACTGAGGCAAATGTCTTTTCTTCCAGAGTGCCACTAACCCCTGTCTTGCCTAGACTGCCACCGATAGGTGTGGATGGAATCCCACTTTAGAAAAAGAAATTGAACAAGCCATTAATGAACTACCTAGAAAAAATCTCCAGGGCCAGATGGATCCACAAATTAATTCTACCAAACATTTAAAGAACAATTAATTCCTATGCTTGTAAACTACTTGGAAAAGTAGGTAAAGAAGGAGACCTGCTAAATTTCTTCTATGACACAAATATGACACTGATACCTAAACCAGGAAGAGACAAAATAGAGAAAGAAAATTACAGATCAATCTCCCTAATGAATATTGATTCAAAAATGTTTAATAAAATATAAGCAAAGAGATTGCAACAGCCATTGGCTTTAGCAATAAGAAAAGAAAAATAATTTAAAGGAATTAGAATAGGCAATGAAAAAATAAAACTATTGGAGATGATATGAAGAAATACTTAGCGAATCCTAGAAAATTGTCCGAAAACTACTCAAAATAATTCACAGCTTTAGCAAAGTTGCAGGATATAAAATAAACCCACACGAATCATCAACATTTCTATATATTGCTGACAAAACCCATCAGCAAGAGATAGAAAGAAAAATTCCATTTAAAATAACTGTAGACAAAATAAAATACCTGCCAAGACAAACCCAAGAACTATATGAATACAATTACTTCTCAAATAAAGTCAGATCTAAACAACTGGAGAAAATTAATTGCTCATGAGTAGGCCAAACTGATATAATAAAAATGACAATTCTGCCTTAATTTGTCTACTTATTCAGTGCCATACCAATCAAACTGCCAAAAATTATTTTATTGAACTAGAAAAAATAACATCAAAATTCATATGGAAGAACAAAAGGTGAAGAATATCAAGGGAATTAATGAAAAAAAATACAAAGGCTGGTGGTTGAGCAATACCAAATCTAAAACTATATTGTAAATCAGCGGTCATCAAAATCATTTGATACTGCTAAGAAATGCAATGGTAGATCAGTGGAATAAATTAGATGTACATGACACAATAATCAAGGCCTATAGTCCAAAATCCAGCTTCTGGAATAAGAACTAAACGATTTGACAAAAATTGCTGGGAAAAATGGAAAATAAGATGTCTGAAACTCAGCATAGATCCAAATCTCACACCCCATACCAAAATAATGTCAAAATGGGTACATAATTTGGGCATAAAGGATGATACCATAAACAAATTAGAAGAGCAAGAGATAATTTACCTATCAGAACTTTGGAGAAAGGAAGAATTTATGAATAAAGAAGAACTAGAGAACATTATGAAAGTCAAAATGGACAGATTTGATTATATTAAGTTAAAAAGGTTTTACACAAACAAAACCAAAAGAAACAAGATTAAAAAGGAAGTCCAAAGCTGGAAAAGAATCAAATGTTTCTGATAAAGGTCTTGTTTCTAAAATATGTAAAGAATTGTGTCAAACTTATAAGAGTACAAATCATTCCTCGATTGATAAATGCTCAAAAGATATGAGCAGACAATTTTCAGATGAAGAAATAAAAAACATCTATAATTATATGAAAAAATGCTCTAAATCACTAGAGAAATGCAAATTAAAACAACTCTTAAGATACCATCTTACAGATTGATTAAGATGACAGGAAAAGATAATGATAAATGTTGGAGGGAATGTGGGAAAACTGGGACACTAGTGCATTTTTGATGGAGTTGTGAAATGATCCAACCATTTTGGAGATCAATCTGGAACTATCCCAAAGGGCTATAAAAGCAGTGCCATTACTGGGTCTGTATCTTAAGGAAATCATAAAGGAGGGAAAAGGACCCACATATGCAAAAAAAAAAATTTGTAGCAGCTCCTGTTGTAGTAGCAAAGAATTGGAAAATGAGTAAATGCTTACCAAATGAGGAAAGACTGGATAAGTTGTGGTATATGAAGATAATGGAATATTATTGTTCTATAAAAAAAATGATAAACAAGGTGATTTTAGAAAAGCCTGGAAAGATTTACATGAATTGATGCTGAATGAAACAAGCAGGACCAGGAATACACTGTACACAATAACAGCAAGAATGTACAATGATCAACTGTGAAAGACTTGGTTCTTCTCAGTGGTTCAATGATCCAAAGCAATTCCAATAGTCTTTGGACAAAAAATGCCATCTGTATCCAGAAAAAGAACTAAGGAGATTGAATGGAAATTAACTCATGCTATGTTCACGTCTTTTTTGTTTGTTTTTTCCCCTCTTCTATGGTTTTTCCCTTTTGCTCTGATTTTCCTCTCCCAACAAGATTCATAAAACAATATCTATTTTTTAAAATTATATATATTATATATGTATTGTATATGTACATATATACATATATATGTATATATATATACATATATATATGTATATATGTATAAATAAAAGTGCCTCTAATCCCTGCCTTGCCTGGACTACCTCCTGTAGGTGTGGATGATGTTTTTGTCTTCATCAACACCTACCGCCAGGCCACCCACCTGGAGGATCCACAACTACGTATGATCCACACCATCCAGACGGCGGGCAAAGCCACTTTCTTCACTTCTCTGACCACTGCTGCTGCCTATGCAGCCAACATCTTCTCCCAGGTGAGTGGCCTATGCTCCTCCCCGGATAGAAACCCTTAGACTATGCCCTAGACTGAGCATTCACACACCCTCCCTGAACTCTGAAAGCCATCTCTACCATTAGGATCTGCTGAGATCCTGGACTTCCTTATATTTGTGGGTGTGTCATCCATGGCCCCCTAAATTGACCTTCCCTCTTCTCCGTATCCACCCTGACCTCCCCACTAGCTATAGGAGCCAACATTCCCACTGTTTACATTCCCACTGTTTAGTCTTTGAACATTCTATTCCCCACCTTGCCTCTAGTTTCTATGAAATTTACTTTGCCTTCTTTCTCTATTTTTATCTTGCTAGACCATTTTATCACATTTCTTCTAGGGCCAAGGGTATCTGGGCTACACTGGCATGATGTAGCTCCATATGCATGATTGTTGTTAGGATATAGCCAAGGACACCCTTAACTATTATGATTCAGAAAGACAGAGCATCCAGGACATAGAGAGGTGATAGTCTTGCTGTACTTTACCCTGCTCAGAATGAGTCTGGAACTTTGGACTCAGTTCTGGAAGCCACATTTTATAAGTCATTATGGATAAGCTGAAGAGTGTGGAGAAGGTCACCAGCACTGCCCATATGAGGATCTTTTGGGGGAGTCATTCATATTTGGTCCAAAAGAGAGAAGACTTAGAAGAAACACGATCACTTTCTTCAATTATCTGAAGGGCTCTTGTGAGAATGGGGGATTAGCTTCATTTTGATTGACTCTAGAGAACAGAAAAATGAGGAATGGATGGAAGTTGTAGAGAGACAGATTACACTTAATGTCAGGTAGAAAAACCCTTCCTAATGATTAAAGGCATTTGAAACAGGAATTGGCTGTCCTGGAGGCTGGGGAGGGGGGTCCCTTTTCTTGGAGGTGACTGCTTGACTTTGTCAACTTTGTTGGGTTGGACTTGTTGCCCTCCCAGTTGCTGAGAATGCTGGGTCTCAGTACCGAGACCCAGTCTGCCAAAGGGAGGGGAGCTGGAGGCTGGGCTGCGGGACTGCAGAAGATGTTCCACATCAGAGGATTCTGCCCTTTGACTGCCTACCTTCTATTTAGGGGCAGGTTTGAATGAAGAGGGAGCCTCCCTAAGACTGAAGTCTAAGTGGTCCCCCTTCTCATTGCAGATCCCAGCCGTTCATGATTTTGGCTTGTTCATGTCCCTCATTGTGTCCTGCTGTTGGCTGGCGGTGCTCTTCACCATGCCTGCTGCCCTGGGAATCTGGAACCTCTACGTAGCCCCACTGGAGAGCTCCTGCCAGACAAGGTGAGCTCATGGTGAACAGCAACAATGAAACTGAACAACAGTGATGATGATGATGATGATGATGATGATGATGATGATGATGATGATGATGATGATGATGACGACATTTATAGAGTGCCTACTATGTGCCAGGCACGAAGCTAAGTATTTCACAATTATTATCTCATTTATTTTTCACTACTTTTGGAGGTAGGTGCTAGTATTATCCCCATTTTACAGGTAAGGAAAATGAGACAGAGAGAAATAAAGATCAATTCAACTAGAAGTATCTGGGGCTATATTTGAACTCAAGTCTTCCTAACTCTAGTCTCTGTGCTCTGTGCACTATAGTATTCCCTGGAGGCTTTCACTCACACTTTCTTCTTCTTCTCCTTCTCCTGCTCCTCATCCTCCTCTTTCTTCTTCTTCTTCTTCTTCTTCTTCTTCTTCTTCTTCTTCTTCTTCTTCTTCTTCTTCTTCTTCTTCTTCTTCTTCTTCTTCTTCTTCTTCTTCTTCTTCTTCTTCTTCTTCTTCTTCTTCTTCTTCTTCTTCTTCTTCTTCTTCTTCTTCTTCTTCTTCTTCTTCTCCTCCTCCTCCTCCTCCTCCTCCTCCTCCTCCTCCTCCTCCTTCTTCTTTTTCTTCTTCTTCTTCTTCCTCTTCTTCCTCTTCCTCTTCTTTCTTCTTCTTCTTTGATTTTTTTTTATTTTTAAAATAATTTTATTATAACTTTTTTTATCAACAGAACATATGCATGGGTATTTTTTTTACACTATTATCCCTTGCACTCACTTCTGTTCCGACTTTTCCCTTCCCACCCTCCACCCCCTCCCCTAGATGGCAGGCAGTCTTATACATGTTAAATATGTTATGGTATATCCTAGATACAATATATGTCACACTTTCTTCTCATCAAACTAGACTGCTGTCTGTCCCCTGCCTCCATGCCTTTGTGCAGGCAGCCTTTCCTAACCAGAGTGCATTCTCCACTTTGCAGAAGCCCTATATTTTTCAAAGCCCTTTCATTTGCCTCTCCCTATATGTGACCTCTCTAGGGCTGCCCAGATGTTAGATGTCTCTGCTTCTTGAAATTAGTAACCTTGTATTTATTTCAACAACATTGTATTTTACATTTGCATTTTGTATTTACTTATAAATGTACATATGATATTGTATCATGTCTACATGAATATAAGCTTTTCAAGGGAAGAGATTATTTATTTTCGTTTTGTATTCCCAGTGCCTTACGCAAGATAAGTCTTAATAAATGTTAATGGACTGGAAGGTACGAGGACACCCACTTCTTCAAATAACCACAAGTGTTCTCCCCTTTTGATGGATTTGCTGCATCTCTGACTCTGTCTGGGCATTTTAATGAAGCTTTTACAAAGCCCCAGCTGTGTGCCCACCCCGTGTTCATTTGCCTTGGGGGACACATAAAACCTGTTGGATCTTGGGCATCAAAAAATATTTGTTGGGCATTCCCCATGTGCCAGGCATTGTGCCAAGTACTAGGAATACAAAGGCAAAAACTGAATAGTCCCTGCCCTCAGGGAGTTTACAATCTAATTTACAACCTGCCTATATTATGAGAATAAATATAAAGCATCAGAAAAGATGCAAAAAATGAGAAACCCTAGGGCAAGTCTTGTTGGTTTGATTTCTTACAGCACAAGAGTGTTTTCTCAATTTGCCATGGAAAGGAAGCTTTGACTGAGCCCAAGAGAAGTAAGGCAGTGGACACAAAGGCCAGCTAACTCATAAATCATAAAGCCTGGGAAGAACCTTAGCATATAGAATGTCAGAACTAGGAGAGAAAGTCCTTAGAACATAGAATGTCAGAGCTGGGAGGGGGCATTAGAACACAGGATATCAGAGCTAGGAGGGCCCTTAGAACATGGGATGTCAGAGCTGGGAGGGGGCATTAGAACACAGCATATCAGAGCTAGGAGGGCCCTTAGAACATGGGATGTCAGAGCTGGGAGGGCTCTTAGAAGATGGAATGTTAGAGCTGGGAGGAGTGTTAGAGCATGGTATGTCAGAATTGAGAGCGAGCATTAAAACACAGGATATCAGAACTAGGAACGCCCTTAGAATATAAAATATCAGAGCTTGGAGGGGCTTTAGAACACAGGAGGTCAGAGCTGGGAGGGCCCTTAGAACCCAGGATGTCAGAGCCGGGAGGGCCCTTAGAACCCAGGAGGTCAGAGCTGGGAGGGCCCTTAGAACCCAGGAGGTCAGAGCTGGGAAGGCCCTTAGAACCCAGGATGTCAGAGCTGGGAGGGCCCTTAGAACCCAGGAGGTCAGAGCTGGGAGGGCCCTTAGAACCCGGGAGGTCAGAGCTGGGAGGGCCCTTAGAACCCGGGATGTCAGAGCTGGGAGGGCCCTTAGAACCCAGGAGGTCAGAGCTGGGAGGGCCCTTAGAACCCGGGATGTCAGAGCTGGGAGGGCCCTTAGAACAAGGATGTTGACCTGGGAAGGACTGTAGAATAGAGATTATCAGAATTAGAAGGTATCTTGGAGATTATTTTGCCCAAATATCTTATTTTTTTTAATTTTCATGAGGCAATCGGGGAATAAGTGACTTGCCCAGGGTAACAGCCAGGAAGTGTTGCTATGTGTCTGAGGTCAGATTTGAATTCAGGTCCTTCTGACTTCAGTGCTGGTGCTCTATCTGTTGCATCATTTAGCTGCCCCCTTGCTCAAATTTCTTCTCATCTGAGGAAGCTGAAACTCAGGCAGGTTGAGGTGACCTGCCCAAGATCACACCAAATGTAAGTGATTAAGGGTAGAGCTAGTGATGGGGATCAGAAGGCCAGAAGAGACTCAGGCCTCCTTTATCCTGATCCATTGCTCATTCTTCACTTTCTTTGAGATGGGCTTTGTTTATTTTGTAAAATTTATTTCACAAGAATTTATTATTCCTCTCTCCCACTACCCCTCAATCAAATAATTAAAAAAATAAACAAATAAGTTCCCACCTTGACCTTATCCATAAAGTTATATTTCATTCTGCATTTGAAAGCCATGGTCTCTCTGGCAGGAGATAGGTGACATGTTTCATCTCGTGATTTCTCAGATTATAAAGTCTTCCAAGTCATTTTCTCTATGACATTGTTGTCATTGAGTTAATTGTTCTCTTGGTTCTGCTCACTTCACTGTGCATCAGTTCATAGAGGTCTTTTCAATTTCCCCTGAAACTTTCATTCATTCCAAATTTGATTTCTTACAACACAGTTCTCTTCCATTCCATTATAATTTGTTCAGCCATTCCCTAATCGACGGGCTCCTCCTTAGATTCTAGTTCTTTGTCACCATAAAAAGGTACTATAAATATTTTTTTATCTTTCCTCCTTCTTTGATTTCTTTATGGTATAGGTCTAGTAATGATATAGCTGCTATCACATTATATGCATGACTTGGTAACATTCTGGGCATGGTTCTAAATTGCTATTCAGAATGGCTGGATCAATTCCCAGCTCTACCATGAGTACTTAGTTTTAGTGAGAATCTGTGCTGAGAAAGCTAAGAAAAAGCCCAGTGTGATGGCTGAGGTGGATCTCGACCCAGCCCTCCCCGAGCCCACAGGGAACAGAGTGACCATACGGGTCTTTCCTTCATAGCTGCCACCAGAAATGTGTCCGGAAGAGCTCATTCCATCTCTCCAATGGCCTGTTCATCAATCCGGAGCCAGCAGGGGTCGGCCCAGCCCAGGGTCCTATGCCCTACCTGGATGATGATATCCCACTGTTGAATGTGGAGGAGGAGCCAGGTGAGATACCTCTCCCCAGTCCCTTGCTGCCTTCCCTACCCTCTTCTTCAACAGATATCCTAGTTTCTGAACTGATTTATGTGGCAGCAGGAAATTGAATAAGATGACTCCTTGGGACCCGGAAAGACTATCAGATTATTTGGAATCTCCATCAGTCATGCTGGGAGGCTGCAGTGAAACATTCCCCTTCTCTTGGGACTCTAACCCACAGGCAGAAGGGTATATTCTTAGAAACCAGGGGCACGACCTCTACCTGGGCTGTTCCTCTAAGATCAGAGAAGAATCCCTAGACATTCTGCCCTGTTGCCCAGGTGCTCTGCAGGTATGACCCTTCCCCCTTTCCTCATGGCTTTCATTCAGAGAAGCTATCCCTTCTTTTGGGATCCCACCCATAGGCAGAAGGATACATGCTTAGAAACCAGGGGCATGACCTCTACCCAGGCTGTTCCTTTAAGATAGAGAGGAATCCCTAGACATTCTGCCCTGTTGCCCAAGTGCTCTGCAGGTATGATCCCTCCCCCTTTCCTCATGGCTTTCATTCAGAGAAAGCTGTCTCCTTTGCTTCATCAGTCACCCTGGAGATGGGGGATGTCCCCCTTGTGTCTGTGCTCCCTGAGAACCTACAGCTTCCCCTGGAGAAGAGCAGCCGAGGCCAGCTCATCACTCAGCTGCAAGAACTTCTCCACCACTGGGTACTGTGGTCAGCCGTGAAGAGCCGCTGGGTCATTGTGGGTAAGCAGGGCCCCTGCCCTGCTCCTTCTGAGCTCCCTCCATCACACTTAAGTCTAGTTCACAGGTGGGTCAGTAGGGGATCCCATTGACTCTTTGGATTTTGGTCCCCTAGACTGTAGGGTAATTGACATTTTTTCCCACTTCCACTCTCTGCCCTACTCACTTACATGTCATACAAAATGGCACCAGTCACTCAGAGCTTCTGGGAAAGCTTCACCCAGTAAACTCAGCTCTTTGTCCCAGACGGTCTGCCCTCGGGCTGGAGTAAGCCGCTCTCTACAGGACTGCCTTCAGGACCCCTTCCCAGTCCCTTTAGGGTGGTGGAAGATGAGGCTCTCCAAGGATAGGAGGGAACGTGGGGCCCAGACCTACCTCCTAAGATGGCCTCTCGTTGCAGGGCTCTTTGTCACTGTCCTCATCCTGTCCCTCTATTTCGCTAGCCGGCTCCGGCCGGCCAGCCGAGCACCCCTCCTTTTCCGACCGGACACCAATATCCAGGTGCTGCTGGACCTCAAGTACAACCTAAGTGCTGAAGGCATCTCGTGTGTCACCTGTTCAGGTGAGAATACTAGGAGGCCTGGGGCAGAAGAACATGGTCATCTGGGCCTTCCTGCTGTATCTTTTGTACAAGCTTCCTGCCAGGGTCCTAGCTCTGATGTAACTACCCAGAAAACAGTTATCCTTCCCTGAACCTCAGATTTCATTTCTGCAAAATGGGAATGCTGGCCACCTCATAGGTTTGACAGTGAAAAAATGCTTTATAAACCAAAAAGTGCCTTACAAATGACAGATCTTTGTGTAAATATTATTATCAATGACAATAATTACTATTATAATACAATCCGTGAGCCAACAGGACCGGGTACTTGGGTTGGAGTCTTCATGGACGTTGAGTAAGTCACAAAGAACCTGAATTCAGATTCTCACTCCGCCATTACCATTCTGCCAGTTTCTTTAATGGCAAATCGGGGGCAGAGATGGGCCAGATGGGGGGCCCTGCCTCTCTGGGAGTCTCCACTTCTCCATCAGTGATAGAAGCCCGAGAGTCTCTACTAGAGCTGGTTGTAGAATGCCAGCATGTTATCGCTCCTTATAGCCCAACTCCCTCATTTTGTGGGGGAGGACATTGAAGCTCAGGTTAGGGTACTTCTGCAATATCACACAGTTCCCCAAGGGCTTAGAAGGCTCAAGAGGAAATCTAACTGTCATTAAAATGACCCTCATTTTAATGATGGCTTTGCTCAGATTAACCTGGTCTTCACACATTAGGGAAGCACCATTCCAAGTGCTTTGGAACACCAGCCTGAGAGAACCACCTTTTTAATTGCTGTCAGTGTTCAGGGAGTCCCTGATGCCTTCAGACATCCAGCTAGCTCCCGGGGATTAGACTTAATTCCAGCCATTGCTTGCGTTCTCACAAGAGACGTCAGAAGCGGCACGAGCTCTTATGTCAAAGCTGGACAAAATGCTAACAAAATGTTGCTTGCCAGGAATAGGCCTAGGGCCGGGAGAGAGACAGTGTGGTAGGAAGATGGCAGTTTGATCCCTACTGTGTGACTTTGAAGCAGCAACTTTGATCTCAATATTTTCATCTGTAGAACGGGGGCAGGGCACCAAGGTGGAGCAGTGAATAGATCACTGACCTTGGAGACAGTAGGACCTGAGTGCGAATCCAAACATAGACACTTATTCTGGACAAGTCGTTCAACCCCAATTGTCTTACTCAAAATGGGAGTCTTTGCTTCAGAGGATTATTAGGAAGCTCCAGTGAAATAGTGTGTGAAAACTTGCAAACCCCTGAATGCATCATGTGTGTCTGTTACAATTAGTAGGATTTAGGTTTCTGGATGCTAAATATCAAATGCTGCCTCTGCTTCTCTGCAGAGCTCCCCCCATCTTCCTTGTATTCACTATTCAGAAGACCCCAGATGCAGAGCTGCAAGGGACTTCAGAGCCCATGGAGTCCACCCTCCTCCCTTTCAGAGAAGGAAACTTCCAGGGACAGGAAGTGGCTTGCTTAGATCAATGAGGGAATACCAGACACTAGCTTTAAATTCACATTGTTAGGGGACTAGAGTATTTACTGGGAATTTAGGAGGTAAAAGTTGTAGTCCAAACTTCTGAGTTCGAGTCTCACCTCTGACATGTCCTTTCTGACTACTGGGTAAATCTCTTCACCTCCTTGGGCTTCAGTTTCCTCATCTGTAAATGAAGGGAGTGTTCTCTGAGGTTCCTTTCAGCTTTATACTAGACTATTTCAAGGAAGCACTGTGTGTGTGTGTGTGTGTGTGTGTGTGTGTGTGTGTGTGTGTGTGTGTGTGTGTGTGAAGGATAAGAGAGCCTAAAACTGGAAGTGAAGAGAAAGATTCTAGTCCAGCCTTTTCTACTAACTCAGCTTATGATGTTTCCTTCTCAATTCTTTGATTATTTCTTCTATAAAATGAAAATTTTTGATTGGATTTCTGAGACTCCTTCCAATTCTGATATTCTGTGTTCTAAGCCCTCTCCCAGCTCTGACCTCCTGTGTTCTAAGGGCCTTCCCAGCTCTGACATCCTGGGTTCTAAGGGCCTTCCCAGCTCTGACCTCCAGTGTTCTAAGGGCTCTCCCAGCTCTGACCTCCCGGGTTCTAAGGGCCCTCCCAGCTCTGACACCCTGGGTTCTAAGGGCCCTCCCAGCTCTGACCTCCTGGGTTCTAAGGGCCCTCCTAGCTCTGACATGCTGTGTTCTAAGGGCCCTCCTAGCTCTGACACCCTGGGTTCTAAGGGCCCTCCCAGCTCTGACCTCCTGGGTTCTAAGGGCCCTCCCAGCTCTGACCTCCTGGGTTCTAAGGGCCCTCCCAGCTCTGACCTCCTGGGTTCTAAGGGCCCTCCCAGCTCTGACACCCTGGGTTCTAAGGGCCCTCCCAGCTCTGACCTCCTGGGTTCTAAGGGCCCTCCCAGCTCTGACCTCCTGGGTTCTAAGGGCCCTTCCAGCTCTGACCTCCTGGGTTCTAAGGGCCCTCCCGGCTCTGACCTCCTGGGTTCTAAGGGCCCTCCCGGCTCTGACCTCCTGGGTTCTAAGGGCCCTCCCGGCTCTGACCTCCTGGGTTCTAAGGGCCCTCCCGGCTCTGACCTCCTGGGTTCTAAGGGCCCTCCCGGCTCTGACCTCCTGGGTTCTAAGGGCCCTCCCGGCTCTGACCTCCTGGGTTCTAAGGGCCCTCCCGGCTCTGACCTCCTGGGTTCTAAGGGCCCTCCCGGCTCTGACCTCCTGGGTTCTAAGGGCCCTCCCGGCTCTGACCTCCTGGGTTCTAAGGGCCCTCCCGGCTCTGACCTCCTGGGTTCTAAGGGCCCTCCCGGCTCTGACCTCCTGGGTTCTAAGGGCCCTCCCGGCTCTGACCTCCTGGGTTCTAAGGGCCCTCCCAGCTCTGACCTCCTGGGTTCTAAGGGCCCTCCCGGCTCTGACCTCCTGGGTTCTAAGGGCCCTCCCGGCTCTGACCTCCTGGGTTCTAAGGGCCCTTCCAGCTCTGACCTCCTGGGTTCTAAGGGCCTTCCCAGCTCTGACCTCCTGGGTTCTAAGGGCCCTCCCAGCTCTGACATCCTGGGTTCTAAGGGCCCTCCCAGCTCTGACCTCCTGGGTTCTAAGGGCCCTTCCAGCTCTGACCTCCTGGGTTCTAAGGGCCCTCCCAGCTCTGACCTCCTGGGTTCTAAGGGCCCTCCCAGCTCTGACCTCCCGGGTTCTAAGGGCCCTCCCAGCTCTGACCTCCTGGGTTCTAAAGGCCCTTCCAGCTCTGACATCCTGGGTTCTAAGGGCCCTCCCAGCTCTGACATGCTGATAATGTGATTTTAAATCTGGCACTGTGGCTTTAGTGGAATTGGAGAGGAAGCTGAAATCCTCAGGGCTCTTCCTTCTCATATCCTCAGGTCTCACTTGCTCACACCCTGACTATATTTCAGCTCGGTATGACTGTTTTCAGATTCCTGACCTTACAGTGGGACATAGTGACCCAAGATTTCTCCTCGAGCATTCTCCTGAGGCTCCCTTGATGTAGTCCCATTCTGCCCCACTCCATCCCTTCCCTCCAGGTGAGATGAGTCTTTCCCTCCCTGACTCAGCTTGGGGGACAGGTCTGTTTCAGGAAAAGCCCCATAGCCTTCAGAACAACATCCGGACATCTCTGGAGAAGAAGAAAAGGGGTTCTGGACCTGCCTGGGGTAGCCGGAGTGAAGCCACCCAACAGGGTCAGTATGGGAGGATCTAGGGGAAGGAGAATTGGAGGGGGAAAGAAATAGAGAGCTTATTGGGTCTGTCTTCCTCTCTCCCTCCATTTCTCCCACCCCCATCCTTCCTCTCTCCCCCCCATTTTTCCCTCCCTCCTTCTTTCCTTTCACCTCCTTTCATTCATTCATTCTTTCATTATTTAAAAATGTTTTACTTCATGCTCGTTCTGTAATTATAGAACCATGCTCAGTGCTAGAGAAGAGTCAAAATTTAGAAAAGACAGATTCACTGTCTTCATGTGGCTTACTGACTGCTAAGGGAATAAACCCCAAATCTGGTTAACCACAATGCACCATAATCACATGCTAGCTATACCAAAAAGGTGGGATTAAGCATTGCTGGAGATTCATGGCAGCCATGAATATCTGGGAGGATCCGAGAAAGCTTCTTGGAAGAGGAGGCTTTTGAATTGAGTTTTTAAAAGATAGTAGGTGTTCAGTGGGTAAAGAGACAGAAAGGACATTTCAGCTAGGAGAAACAGTAAAAACAAAGCCAAGTTGATAGGAAAAATACAGTTTCTGTGTAAAAAGAAAAGAATCCTCCTCCAGTAGAACGTATATTAAATCCTTGAGGACAGAGCACCAACCCTAAATGTTCTTGGGATGGCCGCTTAAATGTAAGATAGTAAAAATCGATAATATAAGAGGCTTAATAAACAAATGCTGCTTGATGGGGTGATGGAAAGGAATAATGTGAGATAAGGCTGGAAAAGTGGGGTAGCACCAGATTGATCAGCAGGCCCATGCACCCGGTACAACAAAGCCAGTGCTATTCTTGGAGTCTGAGGAACTGGATTCAAATCCTACCTCTGCCACTTATTGCTTCTGTAACTTTGGAGAAGTCACTTCACTGGTCTAAACCATAGTTTCCTCTTTTGTAATTGAGGATGTTGGGTTAGATGGTTAGATTTTTCAGCACAGGAGGAACCTGTTACCTCCAAACAGTATTGGTGTGAATCTGAGCAGACCGAGGTTCCTAGAGCTCAGGGCAATTAATTTTCCCAGTGGGAAAATAATCTTACTGGTGTGGGGAAAGCCAAGCCCTGACAACCTGAGACAGGAGCTGGGAAAACAGTCCTGGGCTCTCACCACATAAGAGCATCTTCAAAAACACTCTGATCAACTCCAGCCTCAGGCAGATGCACTGACCTAGATGAGCCTAAAGGATAGCTGGTGCATTAAAAGTAAGGACATTCTCACCGAATCATGAGCACAGCTTAATACATTTATTAATTTGATTTAATCTGTAAAATTAAAAAATTAAAAAAAACACCCACTTTGTAGAGCACTCCTAGGGGAAGGGAGATATTTTTTTTTCCAAATTAGATTAGATATCAGTCCTACCTTCTTAGTAGTAGGGGGTTAAGGTACATAGTTGCCTAAAGAACTTTGTAATCAGGCAGCTAGTGGGTGCAGTAGATAGTCCTGAAGTCAGGAGCATCTGAGTTCAAATTTGACCTCAGACACTTAACACTTCCTGACTGTGAGACCCTGGGCAAGTCACTTAACCCCAATTGCCTCAGAAAACAAAAAAACTTTGTCAACCCTAAGGCATTATACATATAGCTAAATGTAAGTTGTTGTTATCATACAGAATAAACACTTGAGGGAGATACAAACAAAGGTTATAAATGGTCCCAGGACAAAATCATTACAACATAACATAATAGAAATGGCATTGTATCTGACATTAAAGGACCCAGGACCTGTGTTTGAATTTCATCTCTTATGGTTTACTTCCCGTATGACCTTACGAGTTATTTTCTCCTTCCCACATCAATTAAGTCCACAAGCATTTATGAAACATCTGCTATGTACAAAGAGTCACGTTAGAACTGGTGACACAAAACCAAAAACGAAACAGGAGCTCTTGTCCAAGTCCACTGCAGGACGAAAGGGCTGAACGAGACGATTCCCGGGCTTCTTTCTAAATTTTGTGACTTGCAGCAAAACCTTCATCTATGAAGGTCCTGGCCTCTGCCTTGGGGATAGTGAAGTCAAATATGACCAAGTCCCTACTCTCAGGAAGCTTACAGTTTAGGAGCTTGTCTACTTTTGTCAAAAGTTAGAGAAGAATTAATGGAATTAATTAAGGTGGAAAAGTCTGGAGTCAAGTGCAGAGGCGGGAGGGGAATCAATGTGGTGGCTGGGGCACTCTCACCTCTAAATCTGAAGTCCTTTGAATAAGGTTGAGAGACCCTCCTGGCATCAAAGGTCAAAAATACAGGGATTGGAGGGAGGGAATGTCCACAAATGCCTTCTTTTCCTAACCCTTCTCTTCTATGTCCCTCAGAACCCCAGGGCACCGTTTATGTTTCCAAGGCCAAGAGCAAGGGCAGACCAGCCATCTACAGGTTTTCTCTCAACGCCAGCCTCCCTGCGCCATGGCAGACGGTGTCCCCTGGGGATGGGGAGGTGCCCTCCTTCCAGGTGAGTCCTTCTCAGTCTGGGTGTCCTGGACTGCTGAGCTCAAGCTAAACTACTGAGCACATTTATCCGCTGTACTGCCCTCTTGTGGTGCGGTGGCAAGAGCTGGAATATGGAATTAAGAGACCTGAATTCAAACCCTAGTTTTGCTGCTTGACATTGATGTGATCTTGGGCCCTCAGTTTCTTTACCTGCAAGTGAGAGAGTTAAACTTGGTGATCTCCGAGGTCTCTTCTTGTTTTAGATGAATGATCCAACCCCTTGGGGGAATATAGTTGGATTTTATCCTTTTAGGACCTCATTTTATAATAATTACAAATTATACCGGGGGGTGCAGTAGTCCTAGAGTCAGGAGAATCTGAGTGCAAATTTAGTCTCAGATACTTATTGCTGTGTGACCTTGGGCAAGTCACTTAACCCTCACTGCCTCTAAAAATTATAAATTAGGTTTTTCTTTCCTTGTCCTTTCAGTCAACATAATCCCAATGGTTCCTCAGGATATCTCTGAGAAAGGCAGGGCAATGATTATCATCATCCCCATCTTACAGATGAGGAAACTGAGGTCCAGAAAAGCCTCAGATTTCAGTTGAGCCCAGACTCAAGACTCAAATCTTCTCTCTCCTGATTTCCCCATCTAATTGGTCTTAAGAGATGACATTTCATCATGGGTTATATGAGTAGTGGCCTTGGAATCCAAATTTCCCTTTTGGTCTTTATTAGCTGTGTGGTCATGGGTCAATCATTGCATTTCTCTGAACCCTTGTTCCCTCATCTGTACAATGGGGAGAATACTTGGAGGTACTTATCTCCCAGGGCTATTTGGAGGCTCAGACAAGAAGCTGAATGCAAATCTCTTTTCAAACATGAAAATACTATAAATTTCAATTGTGCTCTAGTTTTCTACTTTTGTCAAAAGATTAGAGAAGAATTAATGGAACTAATTATATTGCCATCTCCCTCACTGCCTGCCCATATTAGGGAATTACAGCCCTGTCTTCTCTGTTTGCTTTCTTTCTCCTCAAAGCAATGGCCCCATTTGAATTTACCAAAAATTGGGGACTTTATGCTGGGCTGAGATGGGGCAGGGGGTCCCGAGGTCTTGGAGGATCCAGGAAGCATTTCCTCACATCAGGGGAATAGAGAGAAAAAACAAACATCCCCTGCCCTCAAGAAGCCTATATTCTATTGGAGGAAAACAAGATGTATACATTGAAATAAATATAAAATAGATGAAAAGTCATTTGGGAGGGATCTTGGAAACCTATAGGAAAGGATGTCTAGTGGGCAATGGAAAGACGGATTACAGAGGCCGAGAGGGGGAAGGGGCCGGGGCTGGGATGGCCCCTGGAGTTACGTGTCTTGTTTTTGTTAATTCACTGCTTAGGTATATAGAGTGCCTTACGGTAACTTCACCAAGAAGCTGACCGCTTGTATGTCTACAGTAGGGCTGCTCCAGCAGACGAGCCTCCGGAAATGGATGATGACGTCTCTGGCCTGCGATGCTAAGAGGGGCTGGAAGTTTGACTTCAGCTTTTATGTGGCAGCCAAGGAACAGCAGCGAACCCGGTAATATGACAAAGGCCTCAGTGTTGCCGATGGGCCGGGATCTCTCCCAGTCTGCTGAGCCCTCCGTGAAGACTGGGATAGTTGGAGGGGCACCGGGCCGGGCTATTAATGTCAAAGATCCTGGGATCGAGGACCCTGATGGCACTTCTGAGCTAAACTGGGGATTGTGATGGAGAGATGCTGTACTTAAGAGTCAGAAAAAACATGATTTCAATAGTGATATGATCAACCCTACAATCTCCCTGTGCCTCAGTTTCCTCATCTATAAAAAGTTGGAATTAAAATGATGACTTCCATAAGGTCCCTTAAATCTATAATTCAATGACCTAGTCTCAATTCCCAGCTCAAGAGATACTTGCTAGCTTTCTGACCTTGGATAAATCATTTAGGATCACATAGTCATAGATTTATAGCAGGGAGTTATAGACTTCAGAGGTCATCTATTTCAACACCCTCATTTTACAAATAAGGGAACTGAGGCACAAAGAGGCTTAAAGACTTGCCTAAAGTCACATAAGTGTCTACCTAGAGCAGAGCCAGAATTGGAATCCAGATCCTCTGCTTCTAATTTAGCATCTTCTCCGCAACGCCACAGTACCTGAACCTCAGAGCCTCGGTTTACCTTTTGGGTTTTCATCTATAAAAATGGAGATCATAAAAGAACTTACCGCATGAGTTGTTGTGAAGCTTCAATGAGATAATGTATATAAAATGCTTGGCAAATCTTAGAGTACTATATGACTGTCAGTTATTGCTATCATTATTGACAGGCACCAAAACATTATTACCATCATCATTCACATCTCTGTGTTCGCAAACACGGGAAAGGTTCCCTATTGCTCATGTCAATCAGCTTTACTCAAAGTCATCTGTTGTTATGGAGCTGCTGGAAATGATGGAACCAAGCTGGCCTTGGAGAGAGCAAGCTCTTGGTTCAAATCCCAGTACTGATATTTATTGACTGCAGGACTCTGGGCTAATCATTAAATCACTGAGTGCCCCAGATAGGTCTCTAAGACAATTAGCTACAGAGCAAAAGCTAAGTTGCATTGATAGATAATACCAATGAAAACACAGCAGACCATCAAAGAAAGAGAAATATTAGTGTTTTCTCTTCTTTTCCTCCTAATTTAGGAAGGTAAAATAGAGTCAGAAATCATGGATTCAGATCCTACCCCCTGATGTTTAAGCAAATCACTTAATTTCCCTAAATCTCAGTTTCCATATGTGTAAGATGAAGACAACTAGGGGGCACCATAGCGGATAGAGTCCTTGGTCTAGAGTTAGGAAGTCTCATCTTCATGAGTTCAAATCTGGCCTCAGACACTTTTTAGCTGTGTCTCCCTTGCCAAGTCACCTCACCTGTTTGCCTCAGTTTCTTCATTTGTCAAACGAGCTAGAGAAGTATATCTGCCAAGAAAACCCCAAATGGAATCATGAAGTCGGACATAACTGAAATGACTGAAGAACAATAAAAAAAAATGAGGGGGGGTTGAACTGACTGTCCTCTGAGATCTATTCCAGCTCCAAATAATCTATGACCCTGTGAGTAATGGTCCATGACCCTATTATTATCCTTTTGTGTCTAATTCTCTTTGGACCTTTGCAGAGGAGGATAAAATTTGGCTTTTTGTAATAGAATAAGAGTATTGAGAGGTGAGCTCATCTCTGTAGGCTACAAGAATCTTCAATCCACCAGCCGTTGGGATGCTGGGGATGACATCATCATTGCTGTAATTGTCAGCATTGTCTCCCCTTCCAAATCCTCATCCCCTCCCTGGGGTTTAACCAGACGATGGATGCTCACTCTATGGAAATCGTTCCACTCCAGTGAATATTAGATACCAGTGTGGGCAGAGTACCAGCCTGGCCCACGGTGCTTTCTGGAAGCAGGGGGATGGATGCTATGGCAACAGAATGCCCTATTTTGCTTGAAGCATCTTGGGTGAGGAGGTCAAGGGACTTGGGTAGGAAGAAATGAAAGAGAACTAGAGAGGCATTGTGCTGTGAAGGTGAAGATTCTGGACTTGAAAATCAACAGTTCTAGGTTTAAATTCTGGTTCCAAACAGAGGTTTGTCACTTCAACCCTGAGTCTCAGTTTCTTCATCTATAAAATGGGGTCAGTAATAATTTATTGTCTACCTTAAGGGATTGTTGTGAAGAAAAAGCCTTATGAACCTCAAGAGTTATAGAAGTATGTTAATTATATGAATGTGGGAAATTAGAAACAATAATAAGCCTAGCACCAGCTCAGGATTTTATCAGTCTCCTTCCCCTCCTCCCCACACATACGTGGGCTTCAGGCCACATTTAAACTTTAGCACTTAATCATCTATTTAGAATGTAAGAGCTGGAAAGACCTTTAGGGTCAACCAGACCAACCCCCTCATTTTATGCTTGAGGGTACCGAAGGTTAGACAGATTAAGTGATTTGCTCCCAAGGTCACACAAATTACAGGATGCAGAGCCACAATTTACAGCCAAAAGCTAGGTTGTTTTTTTGAGCTAGATGGCTTTTTTTTTTAAAAGATTTCAAAGATGGTGAAAGCTCTTACCATTAGGTCACATTGTCTCCCTAGGATTCCTTCTCAGATGACAAAACCTTTCAGGTATTTTTAAATTCTCTGGGTGATCCCTCCTGTGCTGTCCTGCTAAGGTCTTCTCTATGAAATGCTCTGCCCAGTATCTCAGTGCTTACCTTCTCTCATCAACACTCTTGACTCTCTTGCCCTTGCAGGAAGTTGTACTTTGCCCAGTCCCACAAGCCACCCTTTCATGGGCGTGTATGTGCGGCACCTCCAGGCTGCCTTCTCAGCTCTAGCCCGGATGGCCCCAACAAAGGCTTCCTCTATGTACCCAGTGAGAAAGGTGAGCTCTAGACGGTCCAACAGGGTGAAACGGTGGTGTGATTTTTGGTTTTGTTTTTGTTTTTTTGGAGAGGGGCTGATACAGTATCACTTTCCCCCCAGAAAGCATCCTGAAGCCCATTGTGCCAATTATTTTCCTCTCCATCCTTCTCTCTGGCAGCCCCCAAGATCCGGCTCTCGGCAACCTCAGGCTTCAACCCCTGTGTGAACACTGGCTGTGGAAAGCCTGCCGTGCGCCCACTGGTGGACACAGGAGCAATGGTCTTCGTGGTCTTTGGCATCCTTGGAGTCAACCGTACCAGGAACTCGGACAACCACGTCATTGGAGACATGGTACACAGCCCCTCCACCTGACAGAGGTCATATATTTTGGTTAAGGGGAACGGGGAACAGGTGGCTCCAGGAACTTGAGAACAGCATCACATAGTAAAAAGGGCACTGAATTCGAGAATCTAGGAATTTTAGACCTAGAGATGACCTTAAAGGTCGTTCACTCTAATACACCCATTTTAGAGCTGAAGGAATTGAGCCACATTAGCATTTTACCCAAGCTCTCAGAGTGGAATAGCCGAGGCAGCATCTGAAATCACGTCCTTGGACTCATGATCCACCATACCAGCTCTTGCTGTCTCACCTGTACAAAGAGAAATTGTCAACTAACACATTCAGCAAAAATGCCGGGCATTCTGCTAGATCTGGGAGATCAAAGGTGACATGAAAGATCCCCTGTCCTCAAGGAGCTTATGATCTATCTGGCAAAAGCAATCCCTCAAACGAGCCTTTATTAAGTGCCTGTTTTTGTGGATGTACAAAGTTAAAAAATGAAGATAGCCTTTCTCTCAAGGAGCTTACATTACTGGAGGAAAATAAGATGCATGCAGGGAAATAAATCCTTTTTTTTTGATGACAATTTTTTGACTAAAGCTTTTTATTTATAAAACATATGCATGGGCAATTTTTCAATATTGACCCTTGCAAAACCTTATGTTCCAAATTTTCCCTCCTTCCCTCCACCCCCCTCCCCTAGAGAGCAAGTAATCTAATACATGTTAAATATGTTAAAGTATATGTTAAATCCACTATATGTATACATATTTATACAATTATCTTGTTGCACAAGAAAAATCAGACCAAGAAGGGAAAAAATTGAGAAAGAAAACAAAATGCAAGTAAACAACAACAGAAAGTGAAAATGCTATGTTATGAGGCATCCTCAGTTCCCACAGTCCTCTCTCTGGGTGTAGGTAGTTCTCATTAGAATTGATCTGAATCCTCTCATTGTTGGAAAGAGCCACATCCATCAGAATTGCTCATCGTATAATCTTGCTGTTACCATATACAATGATCTCCTGCTCATTTAACTCAGCATCAGTTCATATAAGTCTCTCCAGGCCTCTATGTATTCATCCTGCTAATTGGTTCTTATAGAACAAAAATATTCCATAATATTCATATACCACAATTTATTCAACCATTCTCCAATTGATGGGCATCCATTCAATTTCCAGTTTCCTGCCTCTACTAAAAGGGCTGCCACAAACAATTTTGCACATGCGGGTCCCTTCCCTCCCTTAAGATCTCTTTGGAATATAGGCTGGGGAGATAAATTCAAAATATACATTAAAAGTGCGGCAGTAACAGCTGGGTTTATCAAGAAAGTTGGCAAACCATCCCTCAATCAACAAGCATTTAATAAGCAATTACCATGTATCAGACACTTCCCTAATGCTGAGGATACAAAAAAAATCCCACAAAACCATGTGCCTGACTTACTTTCTATTTTAATGAAGGAGATAACAAGTAAATAAATAAAAAAGATAAAATAAGAGACAAACTCCCACAGGAAGCAGCAGGTAATACATAAGTATATACATGCAGAGTAAATATAAAGTCAGGGGGCAGAGCACTGACCTCTGGGAAGAATCCAGAGAGGTTTCTAATATGTCAATGCCGTACTTTTAAGGAAACAAGGCATTCTGGGAGTGGGAAGTGAGGAAAGAAGGAGAGCTTTGCAGGAACAGAGGGGCCGCCAGAATAAAGGCAAGCATGATTTGTCTTGTAAGAAAACCACTTCGCAAATTGCGACAGAAATGAGATGTATGGGCTTTGTCACCCATCCTTCGCCCTGAGATAATGGGAAGAGAGGGGCAGCCCAGTCGGTCACCGAGCATTCATTACAAGCATTTTACTACACTCCAGACTTTGTGCTTTGCAATGGGAACACAAATACAAGCAGAAAAAAAGGCAGTCTCGCCCTCAAGAAGCTTCCATTCTAGTGAGGGAAGTGGGAAGGGAAGATGATGCACAAGAGGAAGCATAAATGGGGCAAAGGGAGGTGATAAAGGCAGCTTAGAAGGAGCTCTGGAGATGGGATGAAGCTGGCCTGGATGTCCTCCTGAAATGAAAGCTCTGGCAAGAGCCATTCAGGCAGAGGGAGAAGCAGTATGGGCGGAGGGTACTGGACTCCAGGAAGAACATGAGGCTTCTGGATGAGCTGTGGCGTGGAGGGGGAGGTGCCACAATTAACACAAGTGATCCTGAGCACACATAAGAGCAGCTCCCTCTTTGCAATACAACAGTCCCTCTTTCTTTCCACTTACCCCATATGTGTCCCTAAATGTCGCCCTCATTAGACAGTAAGCTCCCTGAGGGCAGGGACCATGTTTCTGCCTTTCTTTGCACTCCAGCATGTAGCGTGGTACCTAACACATGAGAGGCACTTAAATAATTCTTGTTGACTGACTGACCTCCAGGGATTTCCAGGAAGGACCAGGTCAAGTTGAATTAATTGACTTCTAAGTTTTTGTAGAGGGTCTATTGTTCATCTAGGATACTGGTCAATGGACCAGTGCGTGGGTGAAGGAGAAGGGAGAGAGAGGAAAGATATGGTCGGGCCTCCAATTTATAAGATTCAGACACATGAAATCATGATAAAGTCTGGGAGTAAGGGCCAGCTCACATTGGGGTCAGCAAGGATCAATAGAAAGAGAGCAGCATTCAATGACAAAGGATCTGGGTTCGGATCCAGACTTTGTATTGTCCTCATCTGTAACATGAAAGAGCCGGACTCACTCCATGACCTCTGGGCCTTTACCGAGCTCTAAATTCTGTGATCTTGTGAGTCCCTTAGGTGATCGGAGAAAGTTACTGGGAGGACAGGAACAGTCAATGTAGGCTTCTTGGAAGGAGTAGGGCTAAGCCCCCTGATGGTTAGAATATTTGGTCTGGCCCCATGTGATTGGTCCTGGCTGGCTTCTGTCTCCTTGTGAAAGGGCAGCGTTATCTACGATGACAGCTTTGACCTCTTCAAAGAGATTGGGCACCTCTGCCGACTGTGCAAAGCCATCGCGGACAACTCGGAGCTGGTCAAGCCAGGTGGGGCCCAGTGCCTCCCCTCAGGTGAGTGAAGACTCGGGCCTGGACCTGCAGGATGAGGATGGGGAGAAGGACAGTATTATCAAAGTCAGTAAGGGGGTCCTGGCCCTGCAGTAATTTATGGGTGACTGAGCAGATTGTATCCCTCGGTGGGCCTAACTATCTCCAGGGAACCAACTTCCAAATCTTGACTTTGATGCTTGTTACCTGTGTGATCTAAATCACTTAACTTTAAAATTGCTGGATCTCATTGTCCTAATTTCTAAAATGAAGTATTGGGACTAGAAGGCCTCCAAGATTCCTTCCAGTTCTAGATCTGGGATCTTATGACCCTCATCTATAAAATGATAGGGTTGGACGCTCCATGATCCTGAAGTCATCCTCAGTCTCTGAATTTCCATGTCTCTCCTCCCACGGCTCTGACATCCTGTGTTCTAACATTCTATGTTCTAAAGTCCCTCTAAATTCTGACATTTCATGTTCTAAGGTCCTCTCCCCTCTCAGCTATAAATTCCACACTCTAAGGCTGCTCCTCTCAGCTCTACCATCCTGTATTCTAAGAGCCCTCCCAGTTCTGATATTCCCTGTTCTAAAGTCCTTCCTAGCTCTGATATCATCTAAGGTCCCTCCCAGTTCTAACATTCTATGTTCTAAAGTCCCTCTAAGTTCCATGTTCCAAGGTCCCAGCAATAACATTCTATGCCCCAAGACCCCTCCCAGTTCTGGTATTTTATGTCCTAAGGCCCCTTCCCATTCGCTATGCTGTAATTCTAAGAAATAAGAAACTCCCTTCCTCCATGGAATGGTAAGACATCCTATGGAAGACATTTCCCAAGAGGATGACAAGAAGAGGTGTTTGGAGCATGTCCCTGGGACATAAGGGGTAGGGGAAGAGAGGCCTCCCCCCAGACCCTCAGAGGTAGAAGCCGTTCCTGGGCTGCACCCACTTAGTACAATGGTCTCGATGTTTCCTGAGGTGTCTCCTTTCTTCTCTCTCTAGGTTATAGCATCTCCACCTTTCTACAGATGTTACACCCCGAGTGCAAGAATCTTCCTGAGCCCAACCTACTCCCTGGGCAGTTGTCCCATGGGGCTGTGGGCGTGCGAGAGGGCAAAGTACAGTGGATCTCCATGGCCTTCGAGTCGGTGAGGGAGTGGGAAGTATGGAGGTTTTGATAATCCATGCACCAACTCCTGGATGTTGGAGAGCAACCTGTAATCACAGCAAACTGTCCCTTCTCTTTTGCTGCCCCATGGCAGGACCAATCCCTGAGTCCTTTGGTTAAGTGAGCAGGACCTGCTAGCCTGGAGGACTCTGAGAACACGGGATGTCAGAGATGGGAGAGGTCTTAGAATATAGAATGTCAGAGCTGGGAGGGCCCTTAGAATGTGGGATGTCAGAACTGGGAGGGCCCTTAGAACCCAGGAGGTCAGAGCTGGAAGGGATCTTAGAACCCAGGATGTCAGAGCTGGGAGGGCCCTTAGAATCTAGGAGGTCAGAGCTGGGAGGAACCTTAGAATCCAGGAGGTCAGAGCTGGGAGGGCCCTTAGAACCTGGGATGTCAGAGATGGGAGGGCCCTTAGAATCCAGAATGTCAGAGCTGGGAGGGCCCTTAGAACCTGGGAGGTCAGAGCTGGGAGGGCCCTTAGAATCTAGGAGGTCAGAGCTGGGAGGGCCCTTAGAACCCAGGAGGTCAGAGCTGGGAGGGCCCTTAGAACCCAGGAGGTCAGAGCTGGGAGGGCCCTTAGAACCCAGGAGGTCAGAGCTGGGAGGGCCCTTAGAACCCGGGAGGTCAGAGCTAGGAGGTCCCTTAGAACACAGGAGGTCAGAGCTGGGAGGGCCCTTAGAACCCAGGAGGTCAGAGCTGGGAGGACCCTTAGAACACAGGAGGTCAGAGCTGGGAGGGCCCTTAGAACCCGGGAGGTCAGAGCTAGGAGGTCCCTTAGAACACAGGAGGTCAGAGCTGGGAGGACCCTTAGAACACAGGAGGTCAGAGCTGGGAGGGCCCTTAGAACCCGGGAGGTCAGAGCTAGGAGGTCCCTTAGAACACAGGAGGTCAGAGCTGGGAGGGCCCTTAGAACCCGGGAGGTCAGAGCTGGGAGGACCCTTAGAATCTAGGAGGTCAGAACTGGGAGGGCCCTTAGAACCCAGGGAGTCAGAGCTGGGAGGGCCCTTAGAACCCAGGATGTCAGAGCTGGGAGGACCCTTAGAACACAGGAGGTCAGAGCTGGGAGGGCCCTTAGAATCTAGGAGGTCAGAGCTGGGAGGGCCCTTAGAACCCGGGAGGTCAGAGCTGGGAGGGCCCTTAGAACCCAGGATGTCAGAGCTGGGAGGGCCTTTAGAACACAGGAGGTCAGAGCTGGGAGGGCCCTTAGAATCTAGGAGGTCAGAGCTGGGAGGGCCCTTAGAACCTGGGATGTCAGAGCTGGGAAGGGGCCTTAGAATATTAAATGTGATGACTGGGACTGCAAGGGATGTATAATTCACTTGCTTATTTTTACAAAGAAGAAAACAAAGTCATAGAACTCTTGCTGTCTTACAAGAAAGAGAAAGGATTTGCCTAAGATCATGTCCAAGTTGCTGGCAAAGTTGAGAGACCTCGGTCCTCATTCTGTGTTTTAGCCTTGAATATTTTAAGGTCCCTTCCAGGTTGATAGCCATTAGATATACAGAGTTTGGGAGTGGCTTGAAAATCCCTCTGGATCTATCTGGGGCAGGGAGATTCCAAGAAACATTCTTGGTAGAGGAGCAGATGAGTCCTTTGCAGTCAAAGAAATGGTTACTAGAGGTAGATTGAGTCAGAGAATAGCAAGGAAGTTAATAAATTGATACAAAGTCATGGGTTGAGATGCCAGGAACAATTGGTTTGCTGGAAGAAAAGCTAAGGTTATGTCAAGAATCTGAGCCTCAGTTTTCCTCCTCAGTGAAATCTGGGGATTGACCTAAATGATCTCTATGGCTGCTTTAGGCTCTAAAACTGATGATCCTATGTTCTAAGTTCTCTATGTTCTATGTTTTATGTTCTAAATCTCTAAAATGTTTTGTCATTTTATGTTTAAGGGCCCTCCCAGCTCTGACATCCTGGGTTCTAAGCCCCCTTCTCAGCTCTAATATTTTCTGTACTAACCTCTAACATTCTATGTTCTTATACCTGTATTTTGTGTTTTACTGTGCCTGTCTCTTAAACCACTGTGATGTAAAGGATAAGTATTTATGACCCATGGGGTGGTAAGAGATTCCATGTTCATATGGGGTGGAGAATAATAGGCGTGCCTACCCCCCTAATCGTGCCGGTCTAAGAGAGCCTTGGGTTACAGAGCTCTTGGTCTTCTGCAGACTACCTACAAAGGCAAGTCATCTTTCCAGACATACTCTGACTACCTCAAGTGGGAGACTTTCCTACAGCAACAACTGCAGCTGTCCCCAGAGGGCTCAGCCCTGCGCCGAGGCTTCCAAACCTGTGAACACTGGAAACAAGTCTTCATGGAAATCATAGGTAAGATTCCCCCCACTCCCAATCCTCAAACCTGCTCTTTGTCAATCTTCATTTTCCTTCATTTTCCCATCAGCCTCTTCAAACCCTGAAGGGGGAATGGCTATGCTTTGGTGGAGGGAGGGAGGGATCTCATCTGAAGATCAGTTTCTCAGTTTTAATCCCAGTTCTGCTGCTGATCAGCTGGACGTCCCTGGCCAAGGTGACATGATGGCTTCTCTAAGTACGGTAGTAGTCATTATGACTTTGCCTAAATGTTAAATGCAGCCCCAAATATATAGGAGTGAAACTAAACAATTATGTCCAGATTATTAAATGAACTTTTTTTTCCTGGGTCACATGCTGGGCTAGATGTAAATGGACTTGAGATTTAGTCTTTACTAACTGTGTGTTGTTGGACAAGGCTTTTAACCTCTTAGACCAGTGTGAAATTATAGCTGCAACTTGTGGCCTGGGATGAGATACTTTTATTAACATTTCCCCCCTAATTTCAGGAGTACAGAGTGCTCTATACGGCCTAGTCCTCTCATTGCTCATCTGTGTGGCTGCTGTTGCCGTGTTTACCACCCACATCCTGCTCCTGCTACCTGTGCTGCTGAGCATCCTAGGTATGGGGATGGGGGAGGGAGAGGAAGTTCCTGGGGTCTCCATAGGGACTTATCAGAGCACTTTAAATATGTTACATTGAATTTGTTGATTCTAATAAGTTTCCTTTCAATGGGAAATCACTACACTTATTAGAAATGTTTGCAAAGTAAGAGTTCTTGAGCTGTTACTATGTAAACAGGTTTTTTTCTATGACTACAAAGTTAATGGACTTTGTGGAAACTATTTGGATTGCTCAAAGTCCTTTATCTGCTTTCAGAGGTATTTTCATAGGTTCATAGATATTTCTGGATAGGTAATTAGGATTAATGAACCCTTGGATAATTAAAGCTCTGTTATGTTTCTGTCTCTCAAAGGGCCCAATCTTTCCTCTAGCCTCTCCTTTGAATTGTTTGCTGTACTCCTATTACCATCATTTTTCCTCCCTTCCTCTCAAGCCATATCTATCCCTGAGAACCTCTTGCCTGTCCATTTTACCTATTCAGTAACGCTGGCCCTGAATAGGCCAGACCCCATCCCAGTCAATAGTACATAGGGAAACTTAATTTAAAACACCCCTTAGCCACTCTTTCCTGCCTATGATCTCACTCTTTCTGCAGGTATCGTCTGCCTGGTGGTCACCATCATGTACTGGTCTGGCTGGGAGATGGGAGCTGTGGAGGCCATATCTCTGTCCATCCTTGTTGGCTCCTCTGTGGATTACTGTGTACATCTGGTGGAAGGGTACCTGTTGGCTGGAGAGAGCCTTCCCCTCCACCCAGCTGAGGTGAGAACTTGCCTACCCTACCCCATTCATTGGGCATCAGATTTCACCCTAGGATCCACTGTGCCATCCCCCAATACCCACTAGCTGGAATCAGTGCTCTGGATTACTAGGATTACTTTTAAATCAATCTTCCTAATGAATAGGGATTAAGATAGCAGATCTCAAAACTCTAATGGCTTCCCTCTCCCCAGAATCATAATAGGGACAGCGATGATGATGATGATATGTTTATATTGTATTTCAGACTTTACAAAACATTTATCCAAGAACAATTATGAAAGAGAAGTTGTGCTAATATTATTACTCCCATTTTGCAGATGGATAACTGAAATCCATACAAGGGAAATGTCTAACTTAACACTGACAAATAGTATAATTGACCCTTGAACCCCATGTCTTGATGACCAGTCCGCTGGGATTTCCATCATGCAGCATAAATTGAGTTTAAAAGCTGAGGAGGGTGGTATTGCTCAAAGACAACAGCAGACGAATTATCTTGTTGGTGAATATTTTCGAAGGGCCTAGCAATGAGCACTTGGGAACAGAGCCAAGAAAAACATAAGGCTGAGAACATAAATGAAAACATATCTTCCATGAGGAATTTCACTGAGTCCTTGGGGAAATAGCATTGCTTTTTTAATTCTGAATTCTGGGTTTTGTTTGGACCTCTGAAGAGTTCTGGATCTGTCTTGGTTTGGTATTTTGTTTTAAAGCTCTGTTCCATTTCAATCATAACAGGGTTCCTTTACTCTTCCTCTATGCTTCCCACCGCCTAATACCTGGGGGCCCTGAGTGATTAACATAGTGCCTGGCATATAACAGGAGCTTAATAAATGCTATTTGACTGACTGACAACAAATAGGATCAGATTTGGGAAACTTCTCTAACAATGTAAGCAAGCAATTAGTCAACCAACATTTATTAAGCATTTACTATGTGCCAGACACCTTGAGGACACAGAAAAGGAAAAAAAAAAATCACAGAGGGAAGGCACTTGAACTAGGCTAAGCTGAGTTTTGAAGGCATCAAGGAAGCTAGGAAAAAGAGATGGGGAAGGAGCTCATCCTAGTCATGGAGATGGGAAATGGATGACATCCATGAGGAAAGCCATACAACTGGATCATAGATCCTATGGAGAAGAGTAAAGTATAAGACTGGAAGGGTAGGAAGGGTTTTAAATGCCAGCATTTACCATTTTTTCTGAAGGTAATAGGGAGCCAGTGGAATTTAGTGAGTGAAGGCAGGGAAGATTACTTTGTCAACTAAGTGGTACTCCAGAATTGGTGAGGGTAGTTGAGTGAAGTGGGAGAGGGCACTGACCCAGCTGTCCATCCTGGAGTTCCCTTCAGCCACTGCCCATTCTAGTGCTAAGTGCCGTCCCAACTAAGGTGTTTCCTGGTTCACCATTCATAGGATTTACTTCTTGTGGAGGATCACCATCTACATCATGGAATCCAAATGTGCTACAGTGAAAAGAATGCTGACTTTGGAGACCTAGAACTAGACTTTCAATCCTGACCATGCAACTTAACGCCAGTGTGACCTGAAGTCATTTGACCTCTGATTCAATTTCCTTCGACCTATAAAATGAAATTAAATAAATCCAAGGTCTCTTTTAACTATGTTAGTCTATGAACCTAGAATTTGGGGCATCCCACAGGTTCTAGGTTATCTTCTGATTGAAACCGCTCTCAATCTCTCTTTTGTCTTTGGACAGGACCCAAGTGCCCAGCGCCAGTGGAGGACGCTGGAGGCTGTCCGGCACGTGGGGGTGGCCATCGTCTCAAGTGCCGTTACCACGGTCATAGCCACCGTGCCCCTGTTCTTCTGCATCATTGCCCCTTTTGCTAAATTTGGGAAGATCGTCGCACTCAACACAGGGGTCTCCATTCTCTACACCCTTACCGTCAGCACAGCCCTGCTGGGTATCATGGCACCCAGCTCCTTCACCCGAAGCAGGACTTCCTTCCTTAAAGCCCTTGGGGCTGTACTCTTGACTGGTAGCCTTGGCTTGGGTATCTGTCTTCTGCTTCTAAGAAACGGATACAAAATCCCCCTACCCAGTGGGACCAACCTCTAATCCTGGGACGTTCACTACCTTTTCTTTCCTTTATTCTGACTTTATTTTTTTTAAGAGGGACATTTTTTGTAAACTTTTTGCCTGAGGGAAAAACCAGGGTGGGGGGAGGGATAGAGGGGAGGGTGGGGACTCTGGGGAAGGGAAAGCATGGGAAAGGGAGTCTGATTTTTGACTCCGGAGGCACTTTATTGCATAGTAGGGCACTGAACTCTTTATTTCCTTGGTCCCCAGACTGAGCACTGTCCAAGACACAACAGAGGAAGGGCACAGGGCCCCTCCACTGCCTAGGGACAGAACTGAGGACAAAGTGGTAAATGGGAGCCCAGTTGACAGATGATGGTCACTCCTGAGTAGTGACCTCTCCTGGCTGGGTGCCTCAGGCTATACTCTTGATCTTTCACTGATGTTGGAAAGGGCCTCAGGCTCCTGAGCCATTAGGGTAGAAGTGGCCCTGACACCCTTCTCCCTATTTTTTTAAAGAGCACAGCAGGGATAAGGGAACAGGAAGGGGAATATCCTTTTTGGCTCCCTACTCCCCACCCAAGACACTGTCCCCTCTATCCCCACCACAGGTTGTCCCCTTTTCCTAAAGGGTTCCTGATTATACGAGTCCAGAGGATCCCTTCCTGGATTGCATGCTCTCTTCCCCTTTCCCATCCTCTCCGGGCTCTCCTAAGGGCCCTGTCTCATGGTCCCAGAGTCCTGACCACAATCCTCCTTGGATCAATTCCCTTTCCCCGAGAAAAGAATCCAGAGCCCTTTCTCCACTCCCATTCTCTGGCGCCCACCCCCAGGGCCTAAGCTTGAGATAGCTTTGGAAGGAGGGGGTTAGAGAACAGTGGTCACTACAGGGGAGAGATCAAGGCCCACCCACCCCCACTCACACAGATCAAATGATTTTTATTAAAGCAAAATGGAACTGCAGACCAGTATCATTAACAAGTACACTTTAAGCATCGATGACTCCATCATTTTCTTTAAATGGAGATAATTAACTGCAAAAGCAGTGCTCAGCCACCCAGGCCAAAGGGAAGAGGGCAGGAAACTGATAGTGAGGATGAGAAGCAAAACTTAAAGCCAGGGTCTCCGGCTCGCAAGTCAGTGTTCTTTCCATTATACATTGCCTCTTTCAGCAATATGGGATGGCAGAAATTCAAGTCAGTTCAGTTCAATTCAACAAGCACTTAGTAGGCACCTACTATATGCCAGCACCAGTGCTAGTGCCAGGTCCTGAGAAAATAGACACAACAGTCTCCTTCTTTTGGGGGAAAGGGCTAGGGATTGGGTGATAACATGTATGCAAGAGAGAGACAGAGACAGAGAAATAGAGGAGACAGAAAGAGAAACAGAGAGATAAAGAAAGAAAGAGGGAGAGACAGAGACAGAGAGAGAGAGAGAGACAGAGAGAGAGAGACAGAGACAGAGACAGAGACAGAGAGAAAGATAGAGAGAGAAAGACAGAGAGAGAGACAGACAGACAGACAGACAGACAGACAGACAGACAAACAGACAGAGACTATGGGCACATCACTTAACCTCTTAGTTGTCTTAAGCCATACTCTTTAAGACTACAAATTGCATCAATAGAGAGAGTTTCCTTACTTGGGCATCCCTTATACCTAGGAAATCACAGATCCATTCTTTATCCCCATACAAAGTAATTTCTGGGGTGACTCTCAAAGTAGTAAGTGGCAATCAGAAAAGGCTTCCTGTAGGAGATGACACTTGAGCTGAGCTTTTAAAGGGCCCATGGAATCCAAGAGGATCAGGTGGGAAGGAAGAATTTTCCAGTCACGGTAAACAGCCTATACAAAGGTATGGAGGTGGGAGATAAAATATTATGCCCTGGAAAATATTAAGTATTCTAGTGTGGTTAGTACTCAGATTGTTTGAGGGCAGATTGCAAAGAAATCTTGCAATTTCTTGCAAAGAAAGATTGGAGTCAGTTTTCCAAGGGCCCAAGCGGTAAGTAAAGGAGCCTGGACTTTATTTCAGTGGCTGCCCATAGATGACTGAGCAAATGAATTACATGGTCAGACTGTGCCCCAAGAGTGTCATGTTAGCAAATGGCAGCTGGGTACTGCCTCTTCCATTTAAGGGGCTTCAGGTTGAAATGCCTTATGTCAGGCTACAATATATTCTTATTTTCAAGTGTGTGTCTGATTCTTCTCCCATCAGACCTAGCACTCCTGACCCAAGATCCTCTCCTAGAGGCAGCTAGATGACCCAGTGAGTAGAGCATGGGACCTGGAGACAGGATGACCTGAATTAAAATCTAGCCTCAGACATTTACCAGCCGGGATCTGAAGTCTCTTACCCTCTGTCTGCTTTAGTTGCCTCAACTGTAGAATGCAGAATCACAGCTCCTGACAGAGCTGAGGGGATTAAATGAGATAATATCTGTAAAGCACTTAGTCCAGTAACTGGCACAAAGCAAGCATTAACAAATGCTTATTGCCTTCCTCCTTTCCCCTCCTCATTCAAATGAGAATGACAGTCATGGAGTTGAAGGGAACAGGAATTGGAGGGTACGGTCTTGTGCAGACATAACCAAGAGATAGCTATCTCCCTTACCATCTAAGTGACCCTGGACAAGTGAATCACAGGGAGACAGTGTGGTACAATGGAAAGAGATTGAGTTTGGCATTAGGGAAGCTGAGTTCAAATCCTGACTGCCATGTTCAGCTAGTAATCTTCCCTCTCTAAGTCTCAGTTTCCTCATCTGTAAAGTTATGCTCCCTTATGAGCTGTGAGAGAAATGTCAGAAGGAAAAGCAATCGATAAGCCTATTTTAGTGACAGGGACAAGATCCATGATGTCACTGATGTGTAGGGAACTCCCTCTGCCAATCCACCTTCTCCACAATTTATCCTCTGAGTCGCCTCGGGCAACTTTCCAGAGTCACACCGCCATTAAGTGTCGGAGGTCAGCTTGGCTTAGATGCCAGCTAGCCACCTGCTATCACGTCACGTCTCCACTTTATAGATGGCCTAAGAAATTTCAGGATGAACGTCAGACTCCCTAAAATATTCTGAAGAAGGTGAGGTGGGAGTAGCAGGAAGGCTGATGGGACTAATGTTCACCTGGGAGAGGGCAGGTGTCCTTGGGGATCACCTTGCAGTGGGCCTTCTCTTCTTACCTTCCTGACACCTGCTTTCTGACATCTGATACTTGCAAAATACTTTACAGGCTGCTCCTTTGTGCTCCCAGCAACCCCATGAAATGATTCCCCATTTTACAGAAGGAAAACGTGGCCTGGGGTATTCAATTACATGCTCAGGGTGACAGCTAATAAGTGTCCAAGGCAAGGTTAGGATCCTGGAATTCCTGATTTACTGCTATCACCGAAGCTGTAGCATCCCGGTCCCTCATTCCCATCCCAGCGAAGGCTGCTTTGCTGGCAGAACATACAAGGTCTCCGGGATAGCCCAACAGTTAGAACTAACCATCCTGAAGATTTTCTTCTCATATAAGCTCCTCTGTGGCCCACCAATGCAGAGTTCTAAGCTGGCAATCACAGAGGAGACGGAGCAAAAAAGGATGTGAGTGACTCATTAAATGGATCCCTACAGGCAGTACATTGGTCAGTTAATGCCCTACTCATTCCTGCCTCCCCCAGGACTGACTCATCCTCCCACCTGTTCCCCAGCAACATCTTGGTGGTGGGCAGATGGAGGGAACAGGCCAGATTGGGGGTGTGTGTGATGTGTTCCTTTCACAATCAATGTCTTTGCTGAGTCACCACCCAGTCCCTGCTGTGAGCTCAGCCTTCTCCAGCCAGAAGCTTCCCGGGCTCCTTTGAGATGCCCCTGGGAAAAAATAAACTCACTCCATGCCCATTGGGCCTTCCTGTTTAAAAAAAAGCTTGTTGTTCAGTCATTTGAGTCATGTCCAACTCTTCTTGACCCCATTTGGGGTTTTCTTGGCAAAGATACTGGAGTAGTTTATCATTCCTTCTTCAACTCATTTTTACAGATAAGGAAACTGAGGTAAATGGGATGATTTGCCCGGGGTCAAATAACTAGTAAGTGTATGAAGCCAGATTTGACTTCAGGTTTTCCTGACTCCAGGCTCAAGCTCTATTCACCTTACCAGCTAGCTGGTTCCTTTAAAAAATTTTAAAACACTCCGGATCAGACTTTAGTTTTCGGCTCTGTAAAAATGAAGGGGTTGAAGGTTTCTCCCCCATCTAATTCTGTGACCTTTTCATCCTTCTTTCTCCTTTCCCTGTGGCCTTGAACAAGTGACTTCATCTCTCAGTTTCCACATATGTCAAAGGAAGAGGCTAGACCAGAGCTAGGGTCCCTCCCAGCTCTGGATTAAATGATCCCAAGGACAAAGCCCAGACTAAAAAAGGAGCCAGTCGGAGGTGGTGGGGAGTGAGTCGAAAGGAAGGGTAAGAGACAGTCAACTCCCAGTCGTGGGGAAAGGGAGCGTGGAATGGAAATATCACTGAATTTTAGGATGAATTCTAAAGAAACTCAAAGGCTTGTCCAAGCCATGTATTTCTCAAGGAGAATGGGGAGAGCCAAGGAAGGATAAAACGGCGCAAAACCCGGTGTCACAGATCAAGAGAATAATTTGAACAGGGGTCCCCAAATTCTAGTCCAACTCTAGGGTTCTCTTTATTTGCTTGCTTGCTCATTAATTTGTTTGTTTGCAGAGAGCTGAAAGGAATTTTAGGGCCCGCCCAGTTCTATCCTCTCATTTTATTTCATTTTATTTTTTGAAATTGTGTCTTCCTATCTCGCCCAAGCTGGAGGTTTAGTGTCCACTATAAGAAGATAAAAGGAAGAGAGAAACATGTGTTTAGAGCTAAAAGGGATCATAGAATGTCACCACCTCATTTTATTAATGAGAAAACAGACCCAAAGGGTTGAAGTGATTTGCCCAAACTTCCACAGGTAGGATCTCTGCCTCCAAATCCAAATCTCCTTTTCACTCTTCAATATTATCTGAAACCCGAGAGTAAACCCCTGAAGGAACTGGATCCAGATTGCTGCTAAATGAAAATGTCATAGTTACTTTTAAGAATTTTTTATCTGAAAACTGACTCCGGTATTGGCTAGTGTCCACCTCCTAAGCTACCAGCTACTAAAAATCCCCAGGGCCTTGGACTTGGTGCCTGGGAAAAGACATTTGTGCTTAGGGAGACCCAACTGTCAAAGGTATTATGAAGAGCTCAACCTCCTGGACCATCATCCCTCGGGCAATGGAAGGAGATTGATGGGGCAGGAGTAGGGAGGGCTACAGAGGAATGAAGGAATCCATCAAACTGAAGTGACAAATTAGATACTTAGGAAAGTGGAACTCTACCTAAATCCCAAACTTAAAAATGCCTGAGACCATGGCATTAATAGTGGGCATATTTGCATTGCATTTGCATATAGTTTGCATGCTATTTGATTAATATACGGTTGGAGAGAACTGCTCAACTCATCCAGTCCTTGTTTCCTTCTCCCCAGAAACCTGCCCCAGCTCCAGTCATTTGTCAGGGAGTAGGGAAGGGAGGTGAGTTGTTTCAGTGATTACCCTGAAATGGCTGGGCTCTCTCTAGGTGAAGCCAGTAGTAGCTAAAAGGAGGCACTCAGCCGGAATAAAGCCAGCTTTTTGGTGAGCCTCGTCAGCTGCCAAGTTCCAACACAGGACTCATCTGGCCCATTCTCTGCTAGAGCCTACAGCCCCTGGAATGATGAAATCATTGGCTCGTAACCCTAGATCTGGAAGGCCTGGGAGAGACCGTTGAATCTAGCCATTTGACAGATTAAAAAACTGAATCCCAGGGACGTTTCAAGATGGCGCCGGGCTGCTACAACACTGGATAACTTTGGGCAAGCCATTCAATCTTTTGGGGTCTGAGCCCCAAAGCAGAACTCTAATTTTAGCATGAGACAGAAGAGAAAAATCGTCCTTTGATTTTTACAGGATCTACGCATAAAACCAAGATCAGGATTCAAATTCTAGCTTGGCCACTTCCTACGTGTGTGACCAAGGCTCTTGGTTTTCTGAAAAAAGAAAAATGAGGGGGTTGGATGAGTTAAACTCTCAGGTCCCTTCCAGCTCTGACTTATGATCCTCTGATTTGAATATATGTATGATCCTTTGTCAAACAGACTATATTGCTCTCCCAGGGAAAGGAAGCCGAGGGTTAATGCCAGCTGTGGAGGTCAAGCCCAAGCTCCGAGCTGGGCTTCCTCCTTCATTTTCTGCATTTGTTCTGAGGAAATGTGCCCCAATGGGAGCAGGGCTGCCCTTTGGAAAGAAGACACTGACTCCTAGGGCAAAAATCTTCATGCTTATTTACCACCAATGCACAGCTTGCAGTCTTAATGAATCTTCACCCAACCTTAATGAAATGGCATTCATTACCAGCAGGCAGGACTGCCAATGGGGAGGGAGGGATCAGGCTGACAGGCTACCACAGAGTGGGGTGGAGTGACAAGGGGCTAAGTGGGAAGAGAGAGAAGAAGTCATACAATTAGTGGGCAGGATCCTCTAACCCCTTTTACTTCCTTTCCTCTCCCAGTCCCCTGGAGCTGGGTGCATTAGGCTCTATACGTTTATATTTCTGAAGCTCACAGGGATTCTAGGGACTCTCTAGACTACCCCCCCATTATACAGATAAGGAAACTGAGGCCTAGGGAGATGAAAAGATTTATTCAAGACTGTCTGAGCCTACAGGATCCAGGAAGCCTCCACAAGTAACAGGGACAGAGTGTGAACTCATGTGTGCTTCCTCCAGAGCCAGCTCGTGTTATTGTCCCATGCTGCCTACAAAACAGTTTAATTCAAGGGGTCTTGTAGGAGCAAGTTCTCCTGGCCATCATTACTATATTTTGTGTGATGCTGGGGTAAGTACTCCTTTTGGAACTGGTATCTCTAATAGGAATAAGCAGCACCCACTCCAAGCTTCCACCTGTGTTGGGAAATCTTTCTCTTTGAGCAACTAAGGAAGAAATGGGGAGGGAAGGGGGAAGGAAGGAAGGAAGGAAGGAGGAAAGAAAGTAAGAAAGAAAGAAGGAAGGAAGGAAGGAAGGAAGGAAGGAAGGATGGATGGATGGAAAGAAGGAAGGAAGGAAGGAAGGAAGGAAGGAAGGAAGGAAGGAAGGAAGGAAGGAAGGAAGGAAGGAAGGAAGGAAGGAAGGAAGGAAGGAAGGAAGGAAGGAAGGAAGAAGGAAGAAGGGAGGGAGGGAAGGAAAGAAGGAAGAAAGAAGGGAGTGAGGAAGGGAAGGAAAGAAGGAAGGAGGAAAGAAAGGAAGAAAGGAGGGAAGGAAGGAAGGAAGGAGGAAAGAAGGAAGGAAGGAAGGACAAATTAGAAGAGCAAATGAATGAATGAAAAGACAGAGTGATCAGACTTCATGTGGTTGTCAATGGCCTTTTCTTACTTCTCACATATGTATACATCATTTCTTCAGCTTTTCTTATCTTCACTCTTCAATAGTCCCCAAGCTATTAAACTGTTCATCTCTCTCTCTCCCACCTTATTTTCTTCCTTTGTCTCCATCTTTTTCTCAAATAAATTCTATTTCAACAACCATATTTAGTATCAATTATTAAGCACCATGTGTTAGGCACCAAATAATAATGTGTGTGTATATATATTTAATGTGTCAGGCACCAAATTTAAAGGCAAAAATAACCTCTACCCTCGAGGAGTTTATATTCTACCAGCGTTGGAGTCATTGGCAATATATCAGGTACGTAGATGAGTAAGTACAAAACATGAATATATAAATTTAGGGTATGTTTGGAGGAAATGGGGAAATCCTCATGCAGAAGGCAGCACAGAAGTAAACCTTGGACCAGGAGCTCTAGGAGGTTAGAGGAAAGGAAGGAGGACATTCCAGAAAAGGGGGACAGCTCATGCAAAGGCAAAGATGGGACTGGGTTTGGGGAAAAACTGACACTAGAACATAGAGTTTGTGAGGGGCAGTGACATGAGATAGAATATAGAAAGGTGGGCTGGAAAAAGATTCACACTTGATCCATTCACTCACTCACTCATTTATTCATTCAACAAGAATCATTCAGGTGGAGCCTGTTACTGTGTTAATGCACAGGCACTATGCTAACTGTTGGAGATAGAATGACAAAAAAATAGGTCTTCTCTTCCTTCCCCCTTTTCCTAACTATCTCTCCCATGAGCAATTCATATTCTGTGTTCTAAGCGCCCTCCCAGCTATGATACGCTAGGTCAGACTTCTAAAGTTTTGACATTCGACACTCTAACTAGTCATGTTCCTTAACAAGCCTGGAGATAGGGGCGGATTTTTCACAAGTCTCCTTCCATCGATTAGCCATCAACCAAAATCTCTTTTGCTCCTCACGAGCATCTTCCTGGGAGAGACACCACAATTGTAGTCTCCATCATCTCCCTTCCCCACCTCAGGGTCTCCAGGAGCATGTTGCTATTAGACAACATGGATCCATATCACAACCCCACCACAACCAACAGGAAATTGAGCATCTTCCTTTCTGCTGAGTACATGATTTTATTATCTCTGCCTCCGAGCAGATGTCTGCAAGCCTGTTGGCTAATTGTCAGAAAAAGCAGCTTAGTATCAACTGGACTGAAGCTCAAATCATTGTATTTGGCAGTCACCCTCCAGCAGTTACATTGGACATGTCTTAACGATCCCGTCTAACAGGTCAATTCATTTGGCAACCATGGGGGAGGAGAAAGTGAGGTTTATTTTACTAATACCTCCTCCTGGTGGGCCCATCCAAAGGCCCTACTTAATCCTAGCCATCCCACAGAGGCCATGATGAAACCCTCTAATGAACCACTGTAGTTCAACTGGTAACACCTACTCTTCAACACGCTTGGGCTTGAGACGCTCCCTTCTTTGTCGTTTAAGCAAAATTCTGGCACCTCCATCAAGTGTTTGGCCAAGCACTTGGAGTGGATTCAGATCTTCAGTAGGAAAATATTCCTCTCCTCTCCGGTGGCCCACATCTAGGCAAAGGGGGGGGGGTGACTCTCCATCTGTGAAAGGGTAGGAGGCAGTCTCCTAGACTTTCCCAGCAAAACAGCCACACGTCTGGCATTGCAGACATATGGATTGCTTTTTAATCAGCAACGCAGACTATTGACACTTCAGGACTCGGACAGAGAATTCAGCCATAAATGTCTGTTGTTGAGCCCTGAGTTGACTGAAATCCAAACTCTTGACCACAGCTCTCTTAAGATATCTCAGAGTCAGCCTAATGAACACATTAATTGGCCATCCTTCTCAGTTTCTCGGCTCTTGCCTCATATTAAGGTAGAGCCCAGGAAACTTGGACCAAGTAATTTCAGCTCTCTGCAGAAATGCCTTCACAAGGCTAAGATTAATGTTACACCCTCCACTTTCTTTCAGAATTGATACCAGACACAACCTCTTGAGCAATGCTCCTTTGTCTTCTGCAGATATCGCCTGCATTATGTTCCCCAGGATCCCTTTATATATGACCCACAGATAAATTCCTTCTGAAAGTCAGAGTCAGGAAAAAGCTTGCCTTTGCAGATGAATTTGTGTGCTTTCTTTTATCTGACCACGAGAACTCCATAACTTATTGTTTTCCTCCCTGGTTCAGCTGCCAGGAAACCCAAAGGAAAATTCAGTACCCGATGACTAAATCATCTCAGATACCTGATACCATCTCTTCCCCTGCTCTTTTTAATTGGTTTTGTTTGGGGTTGGGTTTTTTTTCTTAAGTTGCCTTATTTTATGCTGTGCTGTGTCTTACAAAGAGCTTCAAATCCTTTCTGTTCAGAGATCGAACTCACAAATAAATAAATGATAAGTAAACGAATAAATGAAGGAATGGAATGACTTAGCGAATGAAAAAACAAAACAAAACAAAACAATGGATACCTGGATTAATTAATATATTTTATCCCCAGAATGAAAGTTCGTGCTCATCATTAATCACCCCATCTGTCTCTTAATCCATAGCAACTGAGGCATAGTTCCAGAATATGGAGGTCAGTGATTGTCCCGTGTTGGAGGAAGAAGGAAAGGAGAGATAGATCTTTTCCTAGATCGCCTTTTCTCATGGAGGTTATTTTGAGACAGTCCTCTGGCATAAGGGATTCCCTCCTGGGAGGATGTAGAGTTCCCCCACTGACTCTTAATTTCCACAGCTGAGCTCAAAGTACTATATTCCCCCAGTGTAGGATGCAGCTGTCAAAAAGTTAAGTGCTTGTCTGGATATCCAGTTTATGTATTCAGAAAGGGCTCACAGACCAGCCAGAGATGTCAGGAAAACAATCTCTGAATGGGTTTGAGTTCTGAGGATAACATGTTAAACAATGGTAATCAGTTCAATGCAAAGTTTTATTGCAAGCAAGGGGGAATATGGGAAAGGGAGATAAGAAAAGAAAACCCAATATATAACTCAGGCATACACGTACTGGTGTGTAATTCACATAAGGACAGCTCTTTGTTGAGAAGCAGAGAGAAACGAGTTCATCCAGGAGAAGAGGGAGGTGTTCCAGTGGGAAGGAGTGCGTCTGCTGGAAGGGAGGGTATGTTCCAGAAAGCTCTTCTAAGAGCCGAGTTCTTATACCGATTTTGGATGGTAGAATCGTATTTTGGGATCAGGACAAAATGTGATTTTGAAGGGAGTGCATATTCTGAAGACAATCTGATGATAAACAAAATATTATTTGGGTGACATAGATGTCCCAACATCTCAACAAAACAGGTTATTGTCCATATTTTTCCATGAGTGTGTTCTATAGGTTTACAATCTCCCTTACAATCATGATGACCTCAAAACCAAGAGAACTCATCTTCTAACAATGGTTTCTATGCATATATTCTATGCTCTACAGCCTTCCTTGAAGGCAAACTGTCTGGAGACTTAATCTTATAACATAGTAGTAGACATGTGTAATGGATTAATAGTCAAGACACTTGGATTCTACCTTGGCTTTCTAACATACAAAACTACTCCTTAACTCCAGAAAGTTCCTACTACTCCTAGGGCATTTTTTGTTACAAGAAGCAAAAGGCCATAAAAATGTATACATTGCAGGGATGGTCTCCCCCATCCCTCTCATTAGCACTCATGATCATTAACTGTGACCTTGAAACATGGAGAGCTGGGCTCTCTAAGGCAGTGGTCCTCAAACTTTTTAAATAGGGGGCCAGTTCACTGTCCCTCAGACTATTGGAGGGCCAGATTACAGTACAAACAAAAGCTCACACTCTGTCTCCACCCCTCAGCCCATTTGCCATAACCCAGCAGGCCACATAGACGTCCTCAGCGGCTGCATCTGGCCCACAGGCCGTAGTTTGAGAACCCCTGATCTAAGGCATATGAAATAGAAATAATGAAGAACCAGAGCTGGGATGAGGAATTGGAGAATACAGAACATCAGAACAGGAGAACCCTAAGAGCATAGACCATCAAGTAGAAGTGGTGAGACCAGAATCAAAACCCAGGTGTCCTGATTTCACATATGAAGCAGTCTCCACCATAATGGACTAACTTCTGCTCATTTAGAAGGATGGTGAGAAGACAGAAATAGTGATGGGTAAGGAATCAGTAAATCTGAGGTGGAGCTTGAGGGTGTTAAAAATATATCATGAGTGATTCTGGCTAGGAAGGGGAGATCTAAACTGAGGTCCCCATGATTATGGGGGATAGGAACAATACCCAAGTTTTTTATGAGGTCTGACTCTGCTCTTCTGCTTTTTTGGTTGTTCTCTCCCTACTCCACCCCAATCACTGACACTCAGGGCTTCTGAAGACAGGTTTATTCTCTGTGGGAATCAAACACAAACACTTCTTTTGCCCTCTAAAGCTCCAATCCACCTCTCCAAGCTTGTTCCCCATCAGTTCCCTTCAGCAGCTTGATGTCAAAATGGATAAAGCACTGTCCCTGAGGTTAGGAAGAGGAGCTCAAATCCAGCCTCAGACACTTACTAGCTAGATGACAGCAAGTTACTTGATCTCTGTTTACCTCAGTTTCCTCAACTAGAAAATGGAGATAATAACAGTGCCTATTCCCAGGATTGTTATGAGGATCAAATGAGATAATTCCACAGTGATTGGAACATAATAGTCACCATATAAATGTTAATTCCCTTCTCTTCTCTTTCCTCTTCCTATGATCCAGCTAAAGTGGCCTTCTTTCGTGTTCCTTATATGCAACATTCCATTTTCTGTCCTTTTATGCAACCTGGAATGCTCTTTCTCCTCACCTCCATCCCTTAAAATCCCTAGCTTTCTTTGAACCTCAGCTCAAGTACCACCTCCTAGGAAGTTTTTCCTGATTCCCTCCTCTCTAATTGCCAGTGTCCCCTCTAGGAGAGGGGGGAGTGGTGGTAGTTGTTATACTTATTTTGTGTGTATTTATATGTATATTTCTCCTCCTAAAGAAGATAATCTCCTTGAGGACAGGAACTACTTCCTTTTTATCTTGGTTTTCCTAAAGTCTGCCTCAATGTTTGGCACATGGTAAGCATTTAATAAATGCTTGGTAGTGGATTGATAAATGAAGCCTAAGGAATTCCCATGACACTTTACTGACCTCAAGCAAGCTTGTTCACTTTTCTCACTTTATTCCATCATCTGTAAAATGAGATGGCCTTAGTGGTACTTCCTATGATCATATACTTTACTCCTGAGCCAAATTCTCTCAAAGTCCAGCAGCCATGACTGGCAATGATATCAGATCCAGGCAGAAGTTGGGGATAAGAGAGAGACAGACAGAGACGAGAAAGAGAAAGAGACAGGGAGAGAGAGAGAGAGAGAGAGAGAGAGAGAGAGAGAGAGAGAGAGAGAGAGAGAGAGAGAGAGAGAGAAGAAAGAGAGAGAAAGAGAAGAGAAAGAGAAAGACAGAGAGAGAGACAGAGAGAGACAGAGAGAGACAGAGAGACAGAGACAGAGAGAGAGACAGAGAGACAGAGACAGAGACAGAGAGAGAGAGAGAGAGAGAGAGAGAGAGAAAGAGAAAGACAGAGAGAGAGACAGAGAGAGACAGAGAGAGAGAGACAGAGAGACAGAGACAGACAGAGAGAGAGAGACAGAGAGACAGAGACAGACAGAGAGAGAGAGAAGAAAGAGAGAGAAAGAGAAGAGAAAGAGAAAGACAGAGAGAGAGACAGAGAGAGAGACAGAGAGAGACAGAGAGAGACAGAGAGAGAGAGACAGAGAGACAGAGACAGAGAGACAGAGACAGAGAGAGAGAGACAGAGAGACAGAGACAGAGAGAGAGAGAGAGAGAGAGAGAGAGAGAGAGAGAGAGAGAGAGAGAGAGAGAGAAGAATCAGCTCCCCTTTCTTCTAAGCATCCCTAGAGATTCCATTTGGCATTCAATCTCCACAGAACTCAAGGAAATGCCACCCTTGGGAAACTAATTAAAGCTTCCCTAAAATCTTAACCCATCAGGAGGGACCACTTTTCAATAGCTTGACTGCTTCAGGATGGGAGGTTGATTCTCCAGGCCTTAGGGGCTATCCCCTTTCTCTAAATATTCTCTAGATACAGTGAGGAGACCATGCTTGGATGAGGTGAGTTGCCTCCTTCCCCTGGCTGTATGCCATGTACTCTCCCATATCCACATCCCAATGCCTTTTTATATATGGTAGTCATTAAGCTGGAGTCATATAGCTATTCGTTTTTGTCTTCAGGAGCAAGAGGACCTGAGTCAGAGACAGGAAATGAGAAACCAGCTCTTCCCTCTACTACCACTACTCTCTCCATTGAAAGCATTTTTCAATTACTCAATCAAGAAGTATTTATTAAGCACCTACTGAATGCCAGGCACTGGAATATAAGCACAAAGAAGGAAATAATCGCTACTCTCACTGAAATTATATTCTAATGGTAGAGATCAGTGGTCCTCAAACTTTAAATAGGGGGCTACTTCACTGTCCCTCAGACTGTTGGAGGGCCAGACGATAATAAAAACAAAACCTCACACTCTGTCTCCGCCCCTCAGCTCCATTTGCCATAACCTGGTGGGGCCGTAGTTTGAGAACCCCTGGTAGAGACAATAAGGACATATATGCGTATACATGGCATAAATATAAAGTGAATAAATGCCAATGTATTAAAATAGCTAGATACAAGGTAGTTTAGGAGGAAAAGCAATAGCAGTTGGAATTAGGAAATATCTAGCCTGAGCTGCAGACTCTTAAATTTGCAGATAATAATAGCTAACTATGATTAAAGCAAAAAGGCTTGCAATTTGGGACTCAAAACTTTTTTAATGTTTTTTTTTAAATTTTAATATGTAACTGGGGAAAAATATTATTTTTTAAAAAGAATAAAGGCTTTATAATATATACTTTATATTATATATAAAATATATATTTATATATATATACTTTACATACAATATGTCATTTGCTTCTCACAATCCAACTGTTATCCCCACAGAGGAAGCTACAAGCCCAATGCTCTAGGTAAGTAAAAAGGAGCTTTAAGATATTAAGGGACTTGTCTGGGGGTCACACAGCTAGTGGATATCAGAGGTCGCTTTGAATCTTGGTCCTTCTACCTCAGAAGCCTCCAATCTGCTAAACATTTAACTTCTTTAAATTTTCATTTTGCCTCACTAAGAAAGAAATAATCAAATATGCCCCCATGAAATATTAATCAATGAATGAATGGAAATCTTCTCCCTTTGTCCATTCATTCAATAATATTTGTTGAGTATCTATCATCCATAAGATAACGATTGAACTTTGGACTAGATCAGCATGCATGGTATATTCAAGATAATCTTCATCTCTTTACTTTTCCACATAAAAGAAGTGGATGAAAAATAAGGAAGAAAGGAAGATATTCTCTGTCATCTCAGTTGTCCAGAGGCAAAATTCTTCCAGCCCCAATTTTGATGTAGAATATGCAGTCCTTGTTCCCATGTACTTGCTTATGTGACTTTATTTACAAAATTTTGCCATTTATATCTCCACATTATCTCTTGAACTCATCCTTTTCTCTCTGTTCTCCAACTTGAATTCTTTTCCCAGGAGTCTTTAGTCCTAAATTCCTGGACCAGAATTATAGGCTTACTGGATTAAGAGCTAGAAAAAAAAATCTTAGAGATCATCTCATTCAATCCCCCTAATTTTATTTTGGAGAAAACTAAGCTCAGAAAAGTTGTGATATGACCCAGGTCACACAGGGGATGGCAGAGCGAGCATTTAAACCCAGATTTCTGACTTGCTCTTTCTACTCCAGACCTCCCTTCCTTTCCTGACTCATGGATCACAGATATTCAGATTTTGATAATTGGAGGATTCTGGGATTGACCTGGAGAATTTTCCTTCTGGTCATTTTCATTATGAGTGTCAACCTACTCCCTTTTGGCTCTTCTCACTATCTTCATAACTTTCCATGCTAGACTGCTCCTCCCTGGCTACTCTTCCCTTTGTTTGTTGTCTTATCTGTTAGAACATGAACTCCTTGAGGGCAGGAACTTTGCTCTTGGATTTTTGTGTCCTGAGTGCTTAGTACAGTGCTTAGTATATAGTGAATCCTTAATCAATTCTCTCGTTCTTTCAAGAAGCAACAACTGTGGCCTGAATATGAATCTGGGAATCCTAGTCTCCTGGGTACCAAACCTGTCAGTGATGGGGGAGAGCACCTCAAACTGATCAATATTACCTAGAACAATGTCACATTCCCCGTGGGTCATCTCACAGTTGTCCTAGCCAACTGTCTGCACTCACTCACCTGGCTTCATGCCTTGAAGATGTTCAAAACACTTATATTTAGTCACTCTGAACTCACTGATCCAAAAAAGGAATTGACAATGACCACTTTTATTATTGTGTGGTGCAGACAGGGACAGTGAGACCCAGAGAGTGGAAATGCAGACAATTTGATAATTAAGGGCCAGAGACAGAGTTAGAAGCATAAGAAATCAAAACATGCTTCTTCCAGGAGCTTCACAATCATATGCTGTCCACACACCCATTAGTTAGATCCAGATATTGATGGTTTCCCTTCCCACTATCATATTATCCAACAATATTACAACATAACAATGAAGGTTATTATTAGATCAGAAATATTCTCTTGAGTTAAGATGTAATATTTTAAGATTAATGGAGGAATGAAAGAAAAAGGGAAGAAGAATAAAGAGAGGAAAAGTTGTGGACAAATTTGAACTATGAGACTGGAAATACAAAGGAAAACTGAAGGCATTTCTACTCTATAAGGATGGAATTATGTGGCAAACATGGTGATTACTGGGTGGAATGGGGGACATCCAGAAATGAAGAAGTCTGAAAATAGGGCTGGTCCTGTTGGAATATAATTATAAATAGATTTAAGGCAGAGTTGGAGATAGAGATGAAATTATAAGGGAGGCTGGAGATGGGGATTGAGCATAGGAAATGAAGTTATAGGAGAGGAAATCATAAATATATAGTACTTCTCTCCTCCTTCCTTGTGATATAGGCTAAAAATATATTAACAGTTCTAAGAACGATATGGGTAGCCTGAGAAGAGAAAGGGAAAGAAGAGAAGGCAAGAGTGTAAGAAAGAATTTGAGACAGAGAAAAGAAAATAAAGATCCCTCCCCAATTCCAAATCCACACACCTGGGAAATTCAATTAATAAAACTAAAATCTGGTGTGACATTCTACTAAATTAACAATTTATAGATAATTTACAATGCTCATATAATTAAGCAAATGCACTTTAAATTGATTTCCAATTAGTGGGCTAATGATTTCCCCCTGGCAGCAGCCCCATAGGCCCCCAGAGCAGAGTTTTTAATGAGAGGTAGGTTTGCTGTAACAGCCTCTTTATTCCATAATTGAAGCCATAATTGAACTTGAGGTCACATCTGAAGGTCCTATTGATCTGCATAGAGTGAGAAAATGCTGATGGCTGTGGAGCTAGGAGAATCTGCAGCCTGGGCAGATTTGGAAATCACTTTCTGGGTGACCTCTGGTAAGACAGCTAGCTGATGGGCATTGTAAAATAATCTTGCAGCAGAAACGGTCAGCTTAGTTGCTCTCAGAGATCATCTAGACAACTAAAAGCCCACTTGAATGAAGATAGCCCTACCCCGGGAGACTGATGGTAAACATTTCCACAGCTCTCCTCCTGCCCTACTTGACTGAAACCAGCCATCACTATCCCTGAGCCTCAAATCATTATATATCAGTCACTCCTTAGGCACCTACTGCCTCCCTCTTTTTTTCCCCTTGAAGAAGAACAAAATTGATATACCCTTTGTAGAAAAGACAATAATGAAATATAGGTGACTAGGGGCAAGTTGTAGGGCTAAGTATTGCTGAATTGTGGTCCAGCCTGAAAAGCAGCTGGTTTCTGGGAATTGGCTGGAGATGGATATGCTTTGGCCTCTGTAAAATTAGCCAGGGAAAGCGGTGGTCCCCATGCCCCTTATTACTAAGGTAATCAATGGTATCATTACACTAGTGTCTAGTAACATTCAATAGTCATTCATAGGCTCAATGTGATATCGATTTTAGAATTGGAAGGGACCAGGGGGAAAAAAAGAAAGAAAGAAAGAGCCGAACTAGAAGGAACTTGGATTACATATAGTCCAGCCCTCTCAATTCACAGAGCAGGAAATTGAGACCCAAGGTGATATAGTGGGTGTGTTGATTCTAGTCCCCTAGCTCTTTCCACTACCACACGTGACCCCTTCCTTTGTTCCCAAGAAGGAACTGAAGTGGCTGTAGCTACACCTTCAGGGTGTATTTCCAAGAAAGTCAAATTAGAAATTGAAGTATATTATTGCATGATGGTTTCCAGATGCCTTCATTACAGCAAGACCTGGAGGCAGTAGGGCACAGTATTAGGGATGGTAGGGTGGGAATGCCAGGTGATTGGCAGCCCCAGGAATTTGCTATTCAGGACCACGGACAGAGGTATCCCGGCCTGGATGGAGAGCCTCCAGGCTGATTCTTTTATTTCAGAACCACGGACGGTGACTCATGCATTAAATGGCGTGGAAATAGACTGTGTTGGCAGTACGTATTTGTGGAGAGCAATCTCCCCATGGTTTGCTATTTACACAAACTCTATTGCTTCCAGCTTTGTATAACAAATTAAATTCTGACAGCATTAAAAATGTATGTCTGACGAAAAGATCTGTTGGTGAAGTGGAAAGAGAGCTCGATTTGGATCAAAAAGACGTTCAAATTTGGACTCTATCATTTATCACCTGTAAGACCTTGGGCCAGTGGTTACATCTCTCTAGGCCTTAAGTTTTACCATATGTAAGATGAGGGATTAGAATGAGATACCCTCTTAAATCTCTTCCCGCTTTGAATCTGTGATTCAGTCATGACCCGTAAACAAATCCAGTATTTTACTTTGCTTTTCCTCTTCTCCAACCCTAGTTCAGTACAGGAAATTAATTTCCAGGTGACCAGTATACTGCCTTTAGAAATAGCAGAAGGACCACAAGACTTAAAGCTGACTGAACTCATATTTCCACATCTATAGTAGGCTGAGACAGGGTTCAAACCCACCTCAGTTTCCCCTTGAAAAAAAAAGACAGATGTCAGCTTCATAGCGTTCTTCAACTTCCACATCTATGTGGAAGAAAGATTATATCTATTATGTTTGACACCGAAAGAGCAAAACTAGAAAGCTGATTGACAATTGGAGGAAGGTAACTTGTAGGCTTGATATAGGGGAGAAACCCCCAAATTAGGGCTATTCCAGAAAATAATAAAAGGTTTTAAGAAGTGGTAGCTTTTCCCCTCATAGGAGGTCTTCAAGCAAAAGGTGACTATCACTTTGTAGGTTTGTTGTAGTGGAGCTTTTTGTTCAGCTAAAAACTTGATTAGATGAAATTTATGAGGTTCTTTTTCAACTCTAAGACTCCACGATTCTGTGATTCTTGCTCTAAAGACATGATAATGCTTCCTGTCTTGTTTTGTTTTTTTACAAAAATTTTATGCATAGGTAATTTTTCAGTATTGACAATTGCAAAACCTTTTGTTCTAATTTTTCCCCTCCTTCCCCTCACCCATTCCCCCAGATGGCAGGTTGACCAATATATGTTAAATATATTAAAGTATAAGTTAAATACAATATATGTATACATGTCCAAACAGCTATTTTGCTGTACAGAAAGAATCAGACTTTGAAACAGTGTATAATTAGCCTGTAAAGGAAATAAAAAATGTAGGCGGACAAAAATAAAAGGATTGGGAATTCTATGTAGTGGTTCGTAGTCATCTCCCAGAGCTCTTTCGCTGGGTATAGCTGGTTCAGTTCATTACTTCTCTATTGGATTTGGTTCATCTCATCTTTGAAGAGGGCCACGTCCATTAGAATTGATCATAATATAGTATTATTGTTGAAATATATAATGATCTCCTGGTCCTGCTCATTTCACTCAGCATCAGTTCATGTAAATCTCTCCAGGCCTTTCTGAAATCATCCTGCTGATCATTTTGTATAGAACAGTAATATTCCATAATATTCATATATCAACAATTTATTCAGCCATTCTCCAATTGAAGGGCATCCACTCAGTTTCTAGTTTCTGGCCACTACAAAGAGGGCTGACACAAACATTCTTGCACATACTTGCCCTCCTTTAAAATCTCTTTGGGATACAAACCCAGTAGCAACACTGCTGGGTCAAAGGGTATGCACAGTTTGATAATTCTTTGACCATAGTTCCAAATCACTCTCCAGAATGGCTGGATGTATTCACAATTCCACCAACAATGTATCAGTGTCCCAATTTTCCCACATCCCCTCCAACATTCTGCATTATCTTTCCCTGTCATTCTAGCCAATCTGACAGGTGTGTAGTGATATCTCAGATTTGTCTTAATTTGAATAATGCTTCCTGTTAAAGAATTTGTTTACTTCTTAATACTTTCTGATGGTACTGATCCACTATAAGAACATATGTATTGAATTGGGCCTTAAGCAGAGGGGATACAGCCCAGTGTTATCCATATACACTCTCAGTGAGAACATTTAAAAAAAGGAAATGGATAACAAGGAGCCAGTATTCATAAAGCATAAGTCATTACTCAATTACCTTTCTTTCTTTCTTTCTTTCTTTCTTTCTTTCTTTCTTTCTTTCTTTCTTTCTTTCTTTCTTTCTTCCTTCCTTCCTTCCTTCCTCCCTCCCTCCCTCCCTCCCTCCCTCCCTCCCTCCCTTCCTTCCTTCCTTCCTTCCTTCCTTCCTTCCTTCCTTCCTTCCTTCCTTCCTCTCTTTCTCCCTCCCTCCCTCTCTTTCTCTCTCTCTCTCTTTCTTTCTTTCTTTCTTTCTTTTTTAACAGAACCAAAGAAATTCATTAATTATTTCCCTGAGGTCACATGGCTCTAACTATAGAACCAACCTTTTAAAAATCCCCACACTTTATGAACTTTTATCACGTGATCTCTCTCTCTCTCTATCTCTGTTCCTCCCTCCATCCCTTTCTTTCTGCCTCTGTCTCTCTCTGACTCTGTCTTTGTGTCTTTTCTGTCTCTCTGTTTCTGTCTCTCTCTCCCCCTTCCTCTCTCCATGTGATTGTAGCCAGGCACTTGTTCTCTGACTTAGAATCTCAGAGAGTTGCTTGGCTAAGGGTTTTGTCTAGGATTATACAAACAATTTATGTCAGAGGCAGGACCTGAACCTTCTGCCCTCAGACACTCAGAGTTTCTTCTTGAAGCCTTCTTTTGAGCACATTGCCTTATACCTTTTCATCTTAGGAATTCACATTTTTATAATATTTTAAAGTTTATAAAGGTTTTCCCCCATAATGTCCTTCAATTAAATAGTACAATGTTAATATAACCATTGTTTATATATGAAGAAACTGAGACTGAAAAATAATGTGACTTAGAATCAAATATGCAGATCTAAAAGGAACTTTAGAAGTTACCTAAGCCAATCCACTCATTTTACAGAAGAAAAAACGAAGACAGAAAAAATAAGTGACTGTTCAAGGTCACACAGCTTGTATGTATTGATTAAAAAAAATCTGAAATTGGGATTTAAATCTAGATCTTCTGACTCTAATTCCAATGCTCTTTCCACTACATTATGCTATCATTCAATGAAAAAGTATTTATTAAGTGCCTACTGTGTTCCAAGCACTAGGAATTTAAGTACAAAGAATGAAAAAGTATCCCTTACTCATAATGAACTTATGTTACAATTGGGGAGAGAACTACACATAAACATATATAGATATAAATATGCACATAACAATATCTTTATGATATTGTAAATCACATTGTAAATGTATAAATCTGAATTGTAAATATAAAGTGAATCAATTCAAATATGCAAAAAGTAGTTTAATATAGCCATTATCAGTTGAAAGATCAAGAAAGGCTTCCTGCAGAAGATGATGCATGAGGTGTTTTAAACATGCTGCATTTAAGATGTCTCAGAGCCATGCACTTACACTCTTAATCTTTTTTGAAGCAATTGGGGTTGTGTCTTGTCCAGGATCACACATTTAGTAAGTGTCTGAGGTTAGATTTGAACTCAAGTCTTCCTGACTCCAGGGCCAGTGCTTTATCCACTGCTGCATCCTTAATGTTATCTCTGGTGGAAGGATCATATTAGTAACTTCTTGTAAAGCTTTCTAGTTCTTACCCACATCCTTAATCTTTTTTGAGGCAATTGGGGTTGTGTCTTGTCCAGGATCACACATTTACTAAGTGTCTGAGGCTAGATTTGAACTCAAGTCCTCCTTACTCAAAGGCCAATGCTTGATCCATTGCTGCATCCTTAATGTTATCTCTGGTAGAGGGATTACATAGATAACTCCTGTAAAGCTTTTTAGTTCTTTCTTCTTTAATGGAAAGGCTTTATGGGTTCAAGAAAGCAGCATCCTTTTCTTTGGATCAAGGGTTCCAATCTCCCCACCAAATTTCCAAATAAACCCCTGTTTCCCGCACAGCAGATCTGTGACCCCAAAGGACTGTTCTGACCTGAGCCTCTTTTTTCAGTCTCTCAGGTACTTGTAGGTATTTGGAAAAGATGGAGACTTGACAGTTGCAATGCAGACTCTCAGAATGGATTGGGTCCAGCCTTCACAAAGGCTGGCAAATTCTGTCATTGCTGGGCTGCTCCATTCAGCATGTAATAAGAATCTGTCATCTCATTAGCATGTAGAAAAGGAGGGGAACCCAGGAGGCTGTCATAATTTAGAAGGTGTTCCATAGGAATCTTCAGTGCCTCATAGGAAAGAGGAATCATGGGTATGTATTTGTTATGGAAATCACACCTCACCCATACATATAAATCTACAAGACAGGCTCTTGTCTTTTCAAACAGCTCCACAGGCTACAGAGACATAATCTAGGGAAGTATTGGAACACTAGAGATACCCAGAAAAACATCAGTCTTTACATCCTTCTCTGTGATTGCACACCCCAATTTTCCAGGGAGGCTCTTTATGAGAAAAGAAAGAAAAGGAAAAGAAATTAAGAAGGGAGAAAAGAAAAGAAAAAGACAGTAGAAAGAAAGTGAAAGAAGATAAAGGGGAGAGCAGGTAGAGAGACAGAAAAAGGAAGAGAGAAGGAAAGAATGCAAGGACAGAAAAAAAGGAGAGAATACAAGAAGATAGAGGAAAGAAAAAAGAGCAGAGATGGAAGTGAGGGGGAAATGTGTGGGAAAGAAAAAAGAAGAGAGATGGGAGAGTGAAGGAAGAAAAAAGGGGGGAAAGAAAGAGGATAAGGGAAAAAGAAATACAACTTGCTTCTGCCATCCTTAATTTTACTCCACTTGATTCATTCACCTCCAGCTCTGCATCTTCACTCCCCTTCTATTCTACCCTCTCCTCGATTTTTCTCCTGCCCAGATATTTCTGAACTCAGAGAGCACACCATGAATTATGATTCCGGAGGCTACCAACTTGCTAGGTGATTTAGAGAGAGTTCCTCACCTCCTCTGTGGAATCATTTGCAAAGCAAGATCCCTTTTAGAATGCCTCTTAATATGATTTAAAGACAATGAAGGCTACATTGGTTTTTGCCAAATCCAAACAGTGATATAAAAGCAAGTCCACTAGGCTAGAAATCAGATAATCTGGATTCAAACCTCAACTGGGCCACTTCTTAGCCTTATTACCTGCATATCTCCCCAGAATGTTGTAAGAATCAAATGAGAATAATTTGTAGAGATAATTTAGTGGATTAGGTACTGCCCTTGCAGTCAAAAGACCTAAGGTGGAGTCTCAGCTCCATGATTTACTTATTACTGTAGCCAAGACACTTCCCTTTTGTAGATCTTAGGAAGGCACAGTTAGATAGAATGCTGGACCTGGGGTAAGGAAGCCTTAAATTAAATCCAGCTTCACATACTGCTTAGCTGTAGAGCCCTAGACAAATCACATGCTCTGTTTATCTCAGTTTCCTCATCTATAAAGTGGGGATAATAATAGCAACTACCTCCCAGGGCTGTTGTGAGAATCAAAGGAGATGATAATTGTAAAGTGATTAGAACATAGTAAGTGCTATATAAATGTTAGTTGTTATTGTTATTTTTGTCTGCCTCAGTTTTTTTCCCAGCAACTTCCCAGGGGTGTTGTGAGGATTAAATGAGATAATATTCATAAAGTGCTTTGTATACCTTGAAGCCCTCTACAAATGCTCAATTTTACCGTCAATATTTATTAAAATATTTGTCTTGACTTCTCCCAAGGGATGGCTGGAAGGAAAGCCCATGAAATTATAAGGACTGTCTGCACAAAAGAATGTGCGTAGGAGGGAGCACCTGAGATGGACATTGAAGGACACTAAGGATTCTAAGAGGCAGGGATAGGGAGAGCATGTATCCTGGTATGGAGGACAGACACATGCAAAGCCACAGAGAAGGAAAATGGAATATTGTGTATGGGGAGTAAATGACAAGCAGTCCCGAGCTGACTCCCCTCGCTAGGGAGTCCTCATTCACTGGAGCAGCAGTCTAATGAAGGCCCTGAGCACATTTTCTGTATTTACTCCAACCCTATCATCACTACTGTGGTTTAGTTCCTTTCCATGGGAAAGGAGGGAAAACAAATCATCCTTCCTAAGAAAAGAAACACTCTCCAGCATCACCACCTCTCCCTCCCCCCTTCCTCCCTCCCTCCTTTCTTCTCTTTCTCCTTCCCTCCCTCTCCCTCTGTTTCTCTCTCTCTTTCTCTCTCTTACCCTCTCTCTCCCTTTCTCTCTGTTTCTCTCCTTTCCTCTTTTTCCCTCTCTCTCTCCCTTTCTGTATCTCTTTTTCTATTTCTCTCTGTCTTTCTGCCTCTATCTGTCTCTTTCTCTCTCACTTCCTCTCTCATCTTTCTCTCCCTTTCTCTCTCTGTCTCTGCCTCTTTTCCCTTTTTCCCTTTCTTTCTCCCTCTCCCTTTCGCTTTCCTTTCTCTCTGTCTCTCTCTGTTCCTCTGTCTCTCTGTCTCTGTCTGTCTCTTTCCCTCTCTCTCTCCCTTTCTCTCTCTGTCTGTCTCTTCTCTCTCTCTCTCTCTCTGTGTATCTCCTCTCCCATCTCTGTCTCCCTCTTTCCCTTCCTTTCTCTGTACTTCTTTTTCTTCTTCCCTCCCCTCCCCCTCTCTGTCTCTCTCACACAACACATACATATATACGCACATATACATACACACATAACTCTCTGTAGGGTTGATCACAGTGTTAAAATCTGGAAGGAACCTTAGAAATCTTGTATCCCAGTTCCTATCCCCCCATGTTATAGATGAGGAAACAGATGCTCAGACAAGGGAAGGGACTTTTTCAGAGTCAGTGATTTGCTCAAAAGAATCCCCTCGAGTTCCTAGGGAAGCACCTGCTTCCATGAAAGGCCACTTTGAAGCCAACAGGCTGATGTTTTGCCTATCGGGAGGAGGAGGAGGGAGACAGCTCAGCTGCAGCCAACGATGGCAGATCTGGGACAAGATCAGGGAATTTCGAGCATGAAAAGGACTCTAAGAGATAAGGGAGCTGCCATTCATTTTCCTCCTAACCAGCTACGTGATTGGCGTTTGCTTTATCCCACCTCTTCCCCTCCACCTCCCCTCCAAGCCAACGTGAGCTTAGCCCAAAAGTCCTGGTTGGGCAAGACCTGGTGTCTTAGGAAACCATATGGTTTCATTAGCTTTCCAAAAGCACACAGGATGGACCGAGGGAGAGGAGACCGTTGAAAAGAAATGCAAAGAAGCCAGTGGCAATGAGGGGGCATTCCTCCCCCATGGTAACGTGTGCATACTGGGTTAAAGCCTGCAATACATAATTTCATTTGAGTCTCAGAATGATTTTGTGAGAGCAACTACAGATGTTTTTTGTTATTGTTGTCGTTCAGTCATTTCAGCCGTGTCTGATTTTTCATGACCCCATTTGGGCTTTTCTTGGCAAAGATCCTGGAGTAGTTTATCATTTCCTTCTCCAGCTCATTTTACAGATGAGGAAACTGAAGCAGAATAGAGTGGCTTGCCCAAGGTCACACAGCTAGTAAGTGTCTGAGGCTGGGTCTGAACTCAAGAAGATAAGTCTCCTTGACTCCAGGCCCTGCACTCTATCCATTGTACCGTCCAAATGTTATTACACTCATTTTACAGAAGAGGGAAGAGCCATTGAAGGAGGTAATCTTATTTGCATACTCACACAATGAGGGTCTGAGGGAAGTTTGAACCCAGATTTTCTGAGTCCCAGTCAGCATTCGATGGGATTTTGGAAGTTTAAAAAAAAACTTGTCTCACACTGGGAGCAGTAAATTCAAGGAACTTATTTTCATGAATGACAGTCTAATGTGGAAAACAAATAGATTGGAAACAAGCATTAGATAAACTTGACAGCGGCTGAATCATATTCAACCCTTCTCAAAGAGCTGAGAATCAAAGGATTATGGGCATTTTTCCTAATGATGGAAAGTATAACCTTGTAGATGATCTTTGGGGATTCTTGGGGTCATGAATTTCTAACTGGATCTTAGAGGTCAAAAGACCATAGAATCTCAGAGTGGGAAGTTCCTCAAACACCATCCAATCCTCTTGTACCTAAATAAAAATCTCTTCCACAGGATCTTTAGCATCCCCAACAAGTGACCATGTAGCTTTTGCCTGAAGATCTCTAGTGTAAGGGAGCTCACCATCTGCTGAGGCAATGTATATCTTTTTGGGAGTAGCTCTGATTGTTAGGAAGCTGCTCCTTCTAACAAGCCTGAACTTTCCTACATGAGACCAGAGATATAGAGCTGGAATATTAGTGACCATCTAATATAATTCCTCCATTTAATATTTAACAAGGATGCTCTCATCCCGTGATGTTGTTAACTCAAAGTCCCACCAGTTATATTATTAGGCCTTTGACTTGTACCCCAGTTCCAATCAGTTACTTAACACCAGGTAGCTTTTATAAGGGATTTCTACTTCACAGATGGAGCAAGAACAAACATATAAACATTTCCCCCAAACACTTTGAAGAGATGAGGCCCTCTATACCCTTTTGTTCTCTGGGGGTGTCGTGATCCAGAATTAGGCTCATAACTGAGCTCAGTTTCTCCATTGCATTAGTTATTAATAAGTTCATGTCCTAAAGGCAGAATTATTGCCAACTGATTTCTTCTCCTCAGATGCAGAAGATTACTTCAGGATCCCAGCATTTAGTATAACGCCTGACACATAGCAGGTGCTTGATGAATGCTCAGTGACTTTACTTGATTCCTTTGTTCTTCGGAACATTGATACTGTGATTCCTGCCAAAACTGTGAGACTCTGACTCCCAGATTTCTGTTGTTTTCATTTTGGAACAAAGTAAGAGATTCTACCCTCTTCACCAAGAATAGAAAAGAATGAATGAAAAGTCCAAGGACCCTATTTCTTGGGGATCATTTGGATTTAGAGGGATAGGTCTTAAGTCTTAACTCCTCCTTAGAGTAGCATTATCAAACTCATATAGAAACAGGGGCTGCTAAACTCTGCATAAGGATACCTGCTGGCACCATGTTGTTTTTTATTATTATGGCTTTTTATTTAGCAGATATATGCATGGGTAATTTTCCAGCATTAACAATTGCAAAACCTTTTGTTCCAATTTTTCCCCTCCTTCCGCCCATGCCCTCCCCCAGATGGCAGGTTGACCAATACATGTTAAATATGTTAAACTACATGTTAAATACAATATATGTATACATATGCTTATAGTTGTTTTGGCACCATATTGTTTTAGAAAATCACATATTAAAATCATCTGTATTTTATTTTATTTTGTTAAATATTTCCCAATTACATCTTAATCAGGGAATATTGTTCTCAGGCTGTATGTTTGACACCACTTTAGAAAACCACTTGTATGCCAGACATCATTATAGATGAAAACAATGAGAAAAAAAAGTAGCAAAGAAGAAGAGGACCTTTTTGAAGATAAAGACACTTCTGGCTACACAGTCAATAGAAAAGGGTTTTTCCAAAACCATGTGGGCAAACAACTGGAAACAATTATAAAACATCTACTCCAACCTGCTGTCTATCCCAATCCAAGTCTACTCCAAATGTCTTGTTCCAGGAGAGGAGAGAGACACCATCTCAAGTGGTCTTGGCTGACAGTACAAACAGGAGAGAAAATTGAAGTCCATGAACGCAAAGTGGCTAGTCCAAGGGCACACAGTAAAGTGTCAAAAAGAATTGTTCAGAAATCGTTTCTAGGCAGCCATAAGGCCAAAAAGAGAAAGAAAGGAGATCCCTGTTCAAGGTAAAAGGGAGTAGCTCCCATAGTTAAAGCCATGCTTTTTACACAAGCATTGAGTAGGGGCAGGAGGTGGTGAAGTTAGGGGCTTTGGTTTGAAGAGCCAATTGTATTTGAGGGGCTGGATAGGAAGCAGTGTGTGGGGAAAAATGAATGAATGAATGGGAAAATGAACGAATGAATTTATTAAATGCTTATTATGTTTCAAACTCTGGGTCAGCACTAGGAATACAAATAGAAAAGGAAGACAGTCCCCTACTCTCTAGGAGCTCACTTTCTAATGGGAAAGACAATATATATGAAAGATTTCATTTGCAAGTCAAATGAAACAAATCCCATGATCCTTAGGGAGCAGCAGCAAAGCAGATGTTAATGCCTCTTCTTTAGAGTCATTTCCACATTTAAAATCACATCATTTTCTGATGCTGAATCATTTGACAGCAACAAGGACTTTGGAGACAAGAACTTTTCTTTCTGGGTCTCCGGTAGCTGTGGCACCTGTATGAGCCGTCGCCAAGCTACATCTCCAAGGGACCTGCTTCCTGGGATATCAGAGGCTACTGGGCTGGAAACACTGCTCTTCCCAAGGTTTTCTTGTTTAGCATCCTAGGAGCACATAGAGTTCTGCACCTGTGTGCATTTCTCAGTGGAAATATTGAACCAGACATTGGCTGAGGCTCTGACTTTCTCCCTCAGTACAAATGTCAGTCATGAGTCAATGAACTAACAAGCATTTAATAAACTCGTATTTTGTTCCAAGCACCGTTGTAGGCACTAAGGGTAAAAAAAGAAAGTAAAAAACAAAGTCCTTGTTTTCAAGGTAATCACATTCTAATAGGAGGAGATATGTAAATAATTATGTACATATAAGGTCCTGAGAGGTTATTATTTCTCTCTTACAGTAATAATTAGTTATTGAATTAGGACCAGCAATTTTTTTCAGAAACTTATAAGTTATTCAGTCTCTGAAGGACATTGTTGGTGGATGAGATTGTTCCCATGAACAATGTGGTACGAGCCTTTAGATCCTGGGTAGGAGACTCCACCCAACTAGAGAATCTTACAAAGAATTTGATCTAAGGTGAATTCTGCTCCATTGGGTTCCACTCAGGCTTGATTGCCTGAGCCTGGGGGTGGTCTGACTTGAGATAATCTCTCTTTGTTCATGAGTGACATCATCATGTTCTGCAGCCCCGAAGTAGAACAGGTCCACCTCTCAATAATTTATCATTTAATTAATCATTTCCTCATTAATTGTTAACCAATCAGAGCTGATTACCACCTGCCAGTAGTAGCCTCTCATCCAAAGGCATATACATATATATATATATATATATATATATATATATATATATATATATATATATATATATATATACTCTAGAAAGACCATCATAATTGTCTTTGTCATTCAAGAGTACCACTGACCCCTTTTATTAATTATTGCTCACATGATTAATAAGATGATTAATTATCCAGAAATTACGTCTCTCAAACAGCTTCTGAGAATCCAAGGTTTAAAGCTGAGTCTTGAAGAATGTCAGGAAGTTGACCGGGAGCAGGGAGGACATTACAGATTTGGGGAAAGACATAGGGTCAAGATATGGAATGTTTTATGAAGAATATACAGGAGATTGGAAAAGCTGGATTCTGGAATATGTGGTGGGGATTAAAATATAGGAAGAAGACTGGATGGGTAGGAAGAGACCAGGTTGTAAAAGGCTTGGAATATCAGACAAAGGGCTTTATATTTAATTTTGGAGGCCGTAGGAAACCATAGGCTTTTTTAAATATAGTTTTTATTTACCAGATAAATGCATGGGTAATTTTATAGCATTGACAATTGCCAAATCTTTTGTTCTAATTTTCCCCTCCTTCCCCCCAACCCCAGATGGCAGGTTGACCAATACATGTTAAATATGAAACCATAGACTTTACCAAATAAAAGAATAATTTGACCAGATTAGTGCTTTAGAAAAATCACTTGATGGGGCAGCTAGGTGGTGCAGTGGATAGAGCACCAGCCCTGAATTCAAGAAGACCCTAGTTCAAATCTGGTCTCAGACACTTAACACTTCCTAGCTGTGGGACCCTGGGCAAGTCACTTAACCTCAGCCTCAAAAAAAAAAAGAAAAATTACTTGAGGATGAATTGGAGTGTGTTAAAGCAAAAAGCAAAGTCAAATGATTACCTCCATTTGTCTCCATTTATCTGCCTTATTATAATCTATCATTGAGTTTCACAATTTAAAAAATTATAATTTTTCATAGTCAACCGGTGACTCATTTGAGCATTTTGTTGTTTTTCAGTTGTTTTTCAGTCACGTCTGACTCTTCATGACCCTGTGGGATTTTTTTGGCAAAGACACTAGAGTGGTTCATCATTTCCTTTTCTAGTTAATTTATATATAAGGAAACTGAGGCAAATAGAGTGAAGTGACTTGCCCAGGGTCATACAGCTAGTAAATGTCTGAGCCTGAATCTGAAGTCAAGTCTCCCTGACCAGGCTCAGCATTCTAGCCACTACAACCTAGCTGTTCATCATTTTTAGTTAGCAATCTACTAAAACCCCTAGATCTTTTTTCAGTGAAACTCCTATTGAGCCATGCTGCACTCACCTTCTATTTACTAAAGTTATCTAGTCTTACTTTTTCTTTCTTCAGATAGGGCATCTGAGACCTAAGGATGATGTGGTTTGCCCACCTGCTTTCCACTGCACCATGGCATTCTTTTTCCCTCCATAGTTTTTTTCCATTACTTTTTTTTTATTCTCTCCCTTCCTTCATTCCATTTCCATCAACGAGAAGATATATGTGAAGTCATGCAAAACATTTCCATGAAAGTCAGGTTGTGAAACAAAATGTAGACCTCCAAAAAAAGTCAAGAAAAATTGTTTTAAAAAGTATGTCAATCCATATTCAGACACGATCAGTTCTTTTTTGTAGCATTTTTCATCTTAAGTCCTTCAGAGTTGTCTTGGATCACTGTATAGCTGAGAATAGCCAAGTCATTCACAGCTGATCATTGTGCAATATTGCTGTTACTTTGTACCCAGTACAATTCAGTTTGCATGAACTTGTGGAAATCTTTCCAGGTTTTTCTGAAAGCATCCTTCTTCCCATTTTTTATAGCACAATAGTATTCTGCCATAATTACACAGCACAATTTGTCCAGTCAATTTTCAATTCTTCACCCTCAAAAAAGATCTATTATAAATATTTTGGTACATATAGGTCCTTTTCCTGTTTTTAATCTCTTTGGGGATACATGCTTTGTGATGAGATTGTGAAGTCAAAGGATATGAATGATTTTATAGTCCTTTGGGCATAATTCCAAATTACTCTTACTTAACAGTTGGCTCAGTTCACAATATCACCAACAAGGCATTACTGTCTCACTTTTTCCACATTCTCTCTAACATTTATCATTTTCCTTTTCTGGCCTATTGGCCAATCTAATGGATATGAAGTAATACCTCAGAATTGTTCAAATTTGCATTTCTTCAATCAATAGTGAGCTAGAGTATTTTTTTAATGACTATAGATTACTTCATCTGAAAACTGTTCATGTCTTTTGATTATTTGTCAACTGGGGAATGATTCTTACTTTTATAAATTTGACTCAGTTGCCAATATGTTTAAGAAATGAAGAATTTGCTTCAAAATTCTTTTCACACTTGCTCTTGCTAACTGTATTTTCCCCCTGGTTTATTTTATTTTCTCTCCTTTCGCCCTGTCCCTCCTCAAAAAAGTTTTCCTTCTGACTACCGCCTTCCCCAATATGACCTTTCTTCTATTGGTCTTCCCACTGATCATATCATCTTTCCAGCCTACTTTCCTGTAGAGTAAGAGAGGTCTCTATACCCAATTGTGTGTGTGTGTGTGTGTGTGTGTGTGTGTGTGTGTGTGTGTGTGTGTGTTATTCCCTCTTCCAGTCAATTCTGAGGAGAGTAAGGTTCACTCACTCCCCCTTTTTTCCATCTCTTTCCCTAAACTGTAAAAGCTTTTTCTTGCCTCTTTTATCTCAGACAGTTTTATGCCATTCTACCCCTCCCTTTCTTCTCTCTCAACCATTAATTTTTAGATATCATCCCTTCATATTCAACCCCCACATGTGTCCCCATGTATATATTTTCTTTCTAACTGCCTAATAATGAGAAAGTTCTTATGAGTTACAGTATTATATTCTCATATGGAAATGTAAACATATTTACCTTATTAAGTCCCTTGTGATTTCTCTTTCCTGATTATCTTTTTATGCTTTATTTAGTCTTGTATCTGAAAGTCAGATTTTCTATTCCTCTCTGATCTTTTCATCAGGAATGCTTGAAAATCCTCTATTTCATTGAACATCTATTTTCCCCCTGAATGATTATACTCAGCTTTTTGGAGTAGGTGATCTTTGATTGCAATCCTAACTCTCCCAAGCCTTCCAGGTCTTTAATATAGAAGGTGCTAAATTTTGGTTATCCCAACTGTGGCAGTACCATACTTAAATTATTTCTTTCTGGAGGCTTGCAACATTTTCTCCTTGACCTGGAGTTCTGATATTTGACTATAATATTCCTAGGAGTTTTCATTTTAGGATCTCTTTCAGGAGGTGAACAGTATATATATTTTTTCAATTTCTATTTTACCTTCTGGTTCTAGAATATCTGGAGAGTTTTCTTCCCTGGATCTGTGAGGAGGGTCCCTGCTTCTGTTCTAATGCATTAGTGCTCCTTCTTGCCTTGGATCTGTGATCCAAAACTGTGGCCCATATATGAATATGGCCAAAGCCACAGAGTTCTGCCTCGTCCTAGCAAAGAGCCTCCTGTTATCTCCTTCTTACCAGTTGTTTGACCCCCTTGCCATCTGCCGCTGCTACTGCTGATTGAGTGGCTCCCAAAGCCTGCTCCTGGTTTTCTAGGGCTGAGACTGCTGATGAAGCTTCACTGTGTTCCACTGTCACCCAAGTACAAGAGACTTTTTCTGCTGACTTCTAAGCTGTCTTAGATTGGAAAATTGTTTCATTTTATCTTTTTTGTGGGTTCTGACACTCTAAAATTTGTTAGAGTCATTACATAAAGGCATCTGTTGGGTTTGAGGGAAGGCTCAGGTGAATCCCTGTCTTTACTCTGCCATTTTGTCTTCACTTCTTTTCCTCCACAGTTTTAAAAACAAAAAGCATCTCCTGGTGGCCAATCATCCGGTGCTGAGCCCTTCTGAACTTTGCTTGCCTGGACCCTAAATGACAAGGAACAGACAATAGGTGTTCATTCAGTCTATCACCAGTTATTAGCCAGATTAGTGGAGCCTGCCCAACCTTGAATTCTGCTGAGAACCAAAGTCACATTCATGTCACAATAAAGCAATGGAGAAGATGTTCATAAATAATTTACCCAAAGATGCTGATGGCCTTAGGGCCATGAGTATAGTCTCATGGCTTACAGGGAAAAGTACTGGATTTGGATTCAGACGAACAAGATGGAAACTCAGAGAGAGACAGACCAACTGGCCCAAGGTCATTTGGTGAATTAGAGATACAGTCAGCTGTAGACTCAAGTATCCTGACATGCAAATTACTTCCTGCTGCCTTGAAAAGGTGACTTCCCTTCTCCAGGTCTCAATTCAAGCTCAATAAAATTAAAGTCCTCAGCTGTCAGTCTAAACCTGTTAGAATCCCCTTGGTGGTTCAATTCAACAGATAAATTCCTATAGGCATTTGTTAAGCAACTACTATGTGCAAGGCTACCTGCAGTAGAGAAAGCTGGAAACTCCAGACTGGTATCCCTTCTCCCTACTCCCGCCCAATTAGTGAATTCCTAACATTCACAGCACGGGAGAGCCAGTCCAAGAAGGATGTAGCATTCAGGCACGGGTAGATTGCACTCATAAATCTGGATTCAGCTAATTGTGACTTTATGGAGGACATGTTTCTGAAGCAACAGAGTCTATAAACACAGAGTAACCCTGCTGGGTAAGTGCCTATTTACATAAAGCTCTTCTAGTCTACAATTGATGGGCCTGAGAAGCCGGGACATTCAAGGACAGTTCCCTTCCGTTATGGTTTTTCTCCTTCCTGAGCTAGATCATTCGGGGAATAGACGATCCAACCTAGCCTGTCCTCACTCTCTGAATCATACAGAATCAGGCAGGTGCCACTCCCAGAGCAGGGTATGATTTTAGAGCTCTCCTGCCCCATCAATATACTCATTATGCAGAAAGAGAAGTTGAGATCCTGAGGAAGAAATGACTAAATCATGGGAAATTAGGAAATAGGATCTCTTCACTAAGTACAATTCTTGGTCCTAAAGGTATTTTTACCACCATTTGATGTATCAGCTGCAGCCAAGAGATGTTAAGTTACTCATTTAGGTCACATAGCTTGGAAGGGTTAAAAGTCATATTTCAACCTAAATTTTCTGGTATCAAGTCCAGAATTGTCTCTACTATGAATCTTCCCTCTCCCACCTGACTTTCTATCTTTCACGATGTTCTTCCTTCCATATGTCACTGGAGTCTCACTACAAGCTTGAGAGACAGAAAGTGGGAGAAAGAGAGGGAGTATTGATTGTCACTTTATAGGTAGGGAAGCTGAAGTCAAAGATGATGAATGACCTATGGGAGTTTGCAGACCAAATTAATGGCGAAGCCTGCTCCAGAGTCCAATCGTAGAACAAATGCAAGAACATTGCATCTAGAATCACCAGTTGACCTTGGGAAGTCATTTAACTTATGTAGATCTCAGTTTCCTCTATGCAATGACAATTTAAACATGATGACTTCTAAGTCAGCTCTAAATCTAGAATCCCATTTTCAGAGCATCATTACCCAATGTCAGAGTAAAATGGATCTTCCAAAGCCATCTAGTCCAGATCCCTTATTTTAAAGGGGACACTGAGACTATCACAAGTTATGTGACTTGCTCAAGCTCACACATCTAATAAATGGCATGGCTAAGACTAGAACCAGAGGTTCTGACCCCAAATCCAGGCCTTCTTTCACTACTCCATACTCTTCCCACTTATGAGATATATGTTAGCATATTCAAGGTAAATTCCTAACAAATGCAGATGCTTTATAGGGATACAGATGTCAACCTCTGGAATGACAAGCTATTGGATGACAATGTGTCTAATAGGTCTAAGGTCCTTCAAGGACCCCATTTGTCTCTGAAATGAGGATCTGAACTTTGCACTCTTCTTCAAGGAGAATAAGACTGGTGAACTTTCCCAAGGTTAATTAAGTGGAGGAGATGACATCAAAATCTGGGTTCCAGGAATATGGTACAGCTTAAGGACTCCTGTGAGCCTGTGAGTTCGAGTTACTTAGAGAACATGGTTTTATTTTATGAGGCAGCATGAGGGATGCTCTCCTCCCCCTTCGATTGCTGGGGCAATTACTATATATCTTGCGTTAGAAGTTGCTGCTTCCCTTTAATTGAATTACACTCTCTCCCCTTGGCTTTAAATTCAGGGCAAATTCCAAAGGGAGATGTCATCTCCTCAATATAATTATCATTTCTCTGGTGGCAGCTGGCAAAGGTTCTGGCTTCCAAACACAGCAGGTCATAAACTCCTAACAGAGGGAGAAGGGATCGTAGGATGATGGGCATCTGGGAGGTAGGATGATTTGAAGGAGGGGTTGAGGAGGCAATATTTATTAGAGGGACAGAGATCTCGGAAGGGGGTTTCTTGGGGAGTGAATTGTGAATCTTTTGGGGGAGGTAGAAAGAGAAAGGAAAGAAACAAGCATTTATTGTGTGCTTAATATGCACCAGATATCGTGCTAATCCCGGAAGATATATAAACAAAGCAACAAGGGGCCAGATAAAGGTAGCCATGAGTGAAGAGGATATGGGTAAGAAGACCAAAGGGAAGTTTCGATGTTTCAGGGTGAGGATGTCCCAGCATCAGAGTCCGTGAATGTCAGGAACACAGCTAGGAGGTGAATGAAGGCTGACTTGGGCTCCTCCACAAAATGGAGGCCTTCCTCACCCAAGGAAGAAAGAGATGAGCCTTGTGAGGAATATTTTAGACTGAGAAGGTTGAAAGGTTTTTGGATGTTCCAGATTCGGAAGATCTCAGACCCTGAAGGAAATTTCAGGAAAATAACTCTTGAAAGAGTAATGTGGGAGGTAGAATCTCTAAGTTTCTACTGCCAAGAGGGGCATCTCAGTACCCTAGGTCCAGTGGTGGTTTTAGCTATCAAAAAGATCCCCTCACAGGAATAGAGGTAGAGATGGGCACTAGAATGGAAGAGAAAACAGTTCAGTAGAGATTGAAGGGCACTAAGGCAAAGTTTTTGGCCTCTTTAATTTTAAGGCAAGATAATGCTGACTAGGCCCAGTTTTGCTATTCTATACCTCTTCAACTTTGGACAAATCACTTTTCTTATGTAAGTCTCAGTTTCCCCATTTGTAAAATTAGGAAGTTAGATAAGATCAACTTTATCAATTAAACCCCCAACAGATGACTGCCACCATTCTATCCCTTAAAGGATTTTTGGAAGGGACTAAAGTCTGAAAACCCAAAATAATGAAGCTGTAGTAATGGAATGAGAGATGGTAGAGAAATTTTTTTAATGGAAAAAAGGACATGACCCCTTCACATGAATTCTACTCATTCCCTGAGTCTTTGAGTGGTATGGATAATTAACTAACACACCACACACACACACACACACACACACACACACACACACACACACATCCATCCCAGATGACATTCATTTTCCCCACATCAAAGCCCCAAGGAGGCCTCTCCAAGTCCCTTCAAGGGCCAAGGCATTAAGAAGAAAAATTCCAATTCCTCCATCTTAGAGCAGCATCATACCTAGAAAAGCCAATCCCCAAACACATTCCTCATGAGTTCATTACTGTTTAATTTAATCACCAAATGTCATCCGGATGACATTTATTCTGCCGACTCCCCAGAGATTTACCTATTTATTTTACATTTCAAATGAATTGCTCATTATTCTGTCATCAGGGGCTTTATTTTGTAATTTATTTTACGGGCTCCGACAAGTTGAAAATGAGCCCTGTTCTTCTCTCTCTTGTAAAAGATCGACTCCAGGCATCTGTTTAAGGGATTCCCAACCTACCCCAAAGCCTGTAAATACACCTGTTTATGAAATACCCAATGAGGGGCCTCTATCCTAGCCCCCTTGTTTTTAGCCTCAGAAGGGTCAACTCCAGATAGATCAAGAGAGGCAGAAAAAGATAACCTCCCTCCCCATCCTGGCAAATCTTGCTTAATACTCAATTAAACAGACAATCTCAACTATCAATTAATTTAAAGATAAATTCCACAAACATTTATTAATATAAAATTATTGGTGGATCATAGAAATTCAAGACATTTTAAAGGCCACCTCTCCCATTTTACAAGTCAGAAAACTAGAGGTTAGAGAGATGAAATGTTCATGATTCTACACATAGCAAGATTAAAAGTAGGCTGCATGTCCTATTAACTCCAGCTTCAGTGCCTTTCCTGTTGTACCCAAGCCCCTCCTAGTTATAAGTCATTTTTGTTGACAAAGGTTCATAGGGTTTAGGGATAGACAGGGACCTTGAAGGTTGCCCCATCCAACCTCCTCATTTAGGAGGAAGATGAGACCCCAAGAAAAGCAAGGAATCTCAGAGTTGGAAGGGAACTCAGGAGTCACCTACTCCAGCCCATATCTGAGCAGAAACTCCCTCACAAATTATTCAGTAAGTAGATATCTGGCTCCATTTGGGGACCCTTCAGCAAAGGACTCCCTATATTTCCCAAGGCTATCCATTCTATTTCCGCATAGTCCTAATTGTGAGAAAGGTTCTCCTTACATAAGGCTCAAATCTACTTTTCTGTATTTCCTACCCATGACCTAGTTCTGGGGCCAGCAAACTATTGCCTAGACACTTTGTCCCAAGAAATGTGACCTAAGGTTCACATTTGGGGTCACCAGATCACATGGTTGGCTCATATTGAGCTTGCAAGGAGGGGAATAAGATATATTCCCTCTGGTTTATTCAAAGTCCACTGAAACGCTAGATTTTTTTCTTTAGGCACTGTTTTCTAGCCATGAAACTACCACCTGTCCTTTGGCAGATGATCCTTTGAACCCTAATGACAAACTTTACATTTGTTTCTTAGAATTCATTTCACTGAGATCAAGGATGGGAATAGATTATTCACAACAGAATTGTGAACTGTTAACAACCATATGAAAGAGTATTCTAAATCATTCATTGGAAATAGAAGAGAATGTGCATTTATTAAGTGCCTATTGTGTGCCATGTATTGTGCAAATATTTTATTATTTAATGTTCACAACAGCCCTAGGAACTAAGTGCTATTATTATGTCTGCTTTATAATTGAGAAAGCTCAGTGTAATAGAGGTTGAGTGCTTGCTTAGGGTCACACAACTAGCAAATGCCTGAGGCCAGATTAGAGTTCAGGTTCTCTAAATTCCTAAGGACGGTGAGGTGGTACAGGGATAGAATGCCAGCCTAGAGTCAAAAAGACTCATCTTCATGAGTTCTGAGGTGTGACCTTGGACAAGTCATTTCTTCCTGTTTTCTTCAGTTTTCTCATCTGTAAAATGATCTGGAGGAAGAATGCAAACTACTCAGTATCTCTGCCAAGAAAAATCTCAAATGGGGTCACAAAGAGTAAAACATGACTGAAAAAAAGGACTTTGTGGCTCCAGACCCAGTGCTCCATCCAGTGCAGCACCCAGATACAAGTCAAAATAACTCTGACCTTTCACCTCCCTTCCAGACAATTGTCAAAAATGGAAAAAGAGAAAAGGATAGAGGCCAGGAGATCATTAGGAAGTTATTACAGTAGTTCAGATAAGAGATGATAAATGACCAAACTAAGATGAGGCTGTGGGAGTGTCCTTTATGCTCCATCAAGACTAGACACAGTTCCCTGTAAACCAACCCACACACACATTTATTAAGCATCTTTTATGTGCAGAGCACTATGCTAAGAACTGGGGATACAAAGACCAATCTTGTCATCACAGATCTTACATTCTATCAAGAGAGAACACATGTCCATATAGAAATTTATACAAAGTAAATATAAAGAAATTTGGGAAAGGAGCATCAGTTCTGGGGGGAGGGAAGATCAGATACCTCCTATAAGGAGCATTTTATCTGGGTAGTACAGGAAATCAGAGATTCAAAGAGACAAAGATAAGGAGGGAGGGAATTATAGGCATGGGGATGGCCATTCATTGCAAAGGCACAGTGATGGGAGTTGGAAGGCACACAGGTATAGAATAATATAATGTCATATTATATATTGTATATAATTATATATAATATAACATATAAGATATATAATTACATATATATAATATCAAAAATCCTAATTAAAGCCCAGGTTTTCTTACTCTAACATCACTGTACCTTGCTGCCTCCCTTTGATGATATGCCTAGGAATAAGATTACTTGATACACTAGAAAGCCAGAAAGAAAGACTGCAGAGAATGGGAATGGGAATAAGACAGGAAGCCATACGGGATTACTCAAGAGCTGTTAGTGTCATCCTTCTTTAGGAACATAGCAAGCTGGCTTATATTTGCATATATACCCCTTGGTATGTGTTTGCATTTGTTTGCTTTCTTTTATCCTGTAAGTTGGAGGCAGTTTGGGAAACCTTTAACTGCCAAGTGTCTTGCTTTCCCCTCAACCCTTTGTTGAATTACTACCCAGCATGAAAATCCCAATCCAAAGTAACTTCTACCATGAAGTCTTCCCTGATGCCCCATTTCCCAGCAGATGAGGGCTTTTCCTTCCCAACCATACGTAGAACTTTATTTCATAATTCCTTCACCCATTTAAAAAAGAGCTCTCTCCTCCATTAGAATGTGAGCTCAAAAATAGCAACAATATTTTTGTCTTTGTCCTTGGCTCTCCTGAGGTTAGAACTCAACAGAGTGCCTGACACACAGTAGGTGCTTAATAAATGCATACTGGTGATGGTGGTGGTGGTGGTGGTGGTGGTGGTGGTGGTGACAATGACAATAATGACAATGATTGTGGCAAATCAACCACACATCAAGAAGTCAAAAGATTTGAGTCCAATTCCTGCTATCGATATACTGGAAAGTCCATCACCCTAGTCACTCCACCATTGAATAGAACAGAATATGATGACTAGGCTCAGATCTTTTTTTTCATCTGGAATATTTTATTTATTTTAGTTATTTATTAAAGTTTTTTAATTATCAAAAGATATGCATGGATAATTTTTCAACATTAACCTTTGCCAAACCCTGTGTTCCAATTTCTCCCCTTCTCCCCATCCCTTCCCTTCCTTTAGATAGCAAGTAATCCAATATATGTTAAACATGGTTTAAAAATGTTAAATCCAATATATACGTATATATTTATACAATTATCTTGCTGCACAAGAAAAATCAAATCAAAAAGGAAAAAATGAGAAAGAAAATAAAATGCAAGAAAACAACAACAAAAAGAGTGAAAATGCTATGTTGTGAACCATACTCAGTTCCCACAGTCCTCTCTCTGGGTGTAAATGACTCTTTTCATCACAAGATCATTAGAACTGCCTTGAATCATCTCATTGTTGAAAAGAGTAACGTCCATCAGAATTGATCTTTGTCTAATCTTGTTGATGTGTACAGTGATCTCCTGGTACTGCTCATTTCACTCAGCATCAATTTATGTCTCTCCAGGCCTCTCTGAAATCATCCTGCTGGTCATTTCTTACAGAACAATAATATTCCATAACGTTCATATACCACAATTTATCCAGCCATTCTCCAATTGATGGACATCCATTCAGTTTCCAATTTCTTTAGGCTCAGATCTTAATGAAAAAAATAAACAAACCTACTTATTACTTAGCATTGTATCTGTGTTTATATTTTATTACCATTTTAGACTGGAAGCGCCATGAGGGCAGGGACTGTATCTTAACAAAACCTTTACCTTTCCTAAGGTATACATAGGTCTCTGTGCACAGAAGGGTTACTTAAGACATCATTAATACTTTTACTCTTCTTATATCATGATGATTTCTCTATAAGCCCTTCCCCCAAGAAAAACCTTTTGTAGTAAAGGAAAATATTCAAGAAAAATCAATCAATGCAGAAAGCATCCACGATCATTGACCTCAATATTTATTCTGAGTTCAGTCACCTTTTTGTGTTGCTTTTATTTATATTATTAGAGTCATCTGGTATCTTGGTTTCCTACTCTATACCACTTCATAACAAATATTCTGAAGTTTCTCTGAGTTTCTCATATTTCTAGTTTCTTAGGATTCAATAATTTTCCATCATGAATAGCCAAAGTGCTGGGTAGCTGATTTGTTTCTAGTTTCTTTGCTCACACAAAAAGGGCTGCAAAGAATATTTTAGTGATTTGTGAAATCTTTCCTTTCATCTATAAATTCATAGGATCCTGTGTCTAGATTGGTCATTTAATCCAATCCTCACATTTTTCAGACAAATTAAGTGACTTGTCCAAGGTCACAAATACCAGGTCCTATGACTCCAAATCCAGCATTCTTTTCACCAAATATTGCTGCCTTTTCTTTTAGTAAAGTTCCCACTGCGTCAGTGAGTCATCAAAGATGTCAGGATAGCATACTGCAAAGCATACAAGATCTGGAGTCAGGAACTCTGGGTGCAAATCCTGATTCAGCCACTTCCTATATTTGCAGTCATTTAATCTCTCTTAGCCTCAGTTTCCTCATCTTATAAAACGAAGGAATTAAACTTGATAGCCTCTGAGGTACCTTTCAACTCTAAATCTAGGGTCCTATTAATTTTGTTTTGACCTCCTGGTCAGGATAGTCTTGGGCTGCTCCACTCAGATCCACACCTAACTACCCTCCCCTTCCCATCTAAGCCTTCTCCCTGCCCATAACCCCAATTCATACAATAGGAACAAGGAAAAAATCAGATTTAAATAGTATCTCTCCCCATGAGGTCTATCTCCTTTAGTAACCATCTTTTCTCTCTTGTCCCCCTTCCTCACACCAATTTCTCTCTGGGGTTGGCAGTCACTGAAAATTAACTCCCTACAGGGTCCAAAGTCCAGTGATGGCTGTCAGGCACAGCTTCTGGGATCAAGTGCCAATTGACTTGGACTCTCAGATTAAGTGACAGGCAAACATTGACAGGAGGGAGGAAGGCAGCAGGAGGAGACAGAAGACTTCAATTTCCAGCCTCATCACTCACCAGGACATCTAGCAAGACCTCACTCCACGGTTAGCTGGAGGATGAAGCTTCTACATTTGTTATGCGCTGACTGCTCCCTGTAGTTCAGGGGCCCAGCAGCTCTGGGATTTGCTGTTTGGCCTTCTTTCCCTCCCTCCTTCCCTTCTTCCTTCTATCCCTTCTTCATTCTTTTCTCCCTCCCTCCTTTCCTTCCTTCCTTTCTCCCATCTCTCTCCCTTCCTTCCTCTTTGTCCCTTTTTCCCTCTGTTCTCTTCTTTCTTCTCTTTTTTTGCCTCTCCTCCTGCGTTTCTCTCTTCCCTTTTTCTCTTCCATCTCTACCTCTATATTCTTGTCCCTCTTCCCTTCCTTTCTCTGTCTTCTCCCTCACCCCCACCTATATCAGGAGAGAAGGGGAAGTCCCAGGTTAAGGAAGAAAATTTACATCTAATTTCAATCACAATCATCGCGCACATTTGCTGAGTGCTCACCACTCCAAAGTGCTTCCACATATATTATCTCATTTGGTCACAGGTACCCTAAGGGAGACCAGACTCCTAACAATTTTCTTCTCTCCCCATCTCCCCTTCAACATATGCCCTTGTCAAATGACCTACTTCACCAAAATTAAAACCATCCTTCAAAAACTACTTCAACTCCACTCCTCAAAAATTTCTTTCTCTTGATTGAGGCCAGTTCCAATGATCTTGTGACAAAGCGATCCATCTATACCAGAGAGGACTGTGGGAACTGAGTGTGGATCACAACATCTCATTTTTATTCTTTTTGTTGTTGCTTTCTTCTTCATTTTTTTTCTTTCTGATCTGATTTTTCTTGTGCAGCAAGATAATTTATAAATATCTGTGCATATATTGGATTTAACATATATTTTAACACATATTGGATTACCTGCCATCTAGAGAAGGAGGTGGGGAGAAGGAAGGGAAAATTTGGAACGGAATGCTTTGCAAGGATCAATGTTGAAAAATTATCCATGCATGTGTTTTGAAAATAAAAAGCTTTAGTTTAAAACCCTTTTTATCTCTGCCTTTTCTTTTTCTTCCAATCACAGAGGAAGAGATTTCCCTTCACCTCACTGAGGCTGATTTGCTGATCTGATCTGTGCCTTTTAGAGCCTCCCTCCAGGCTCTAGAACCTTGATCCAGTTGTCATTCCCTCCTTCTTGGGCATCTTCAGTCTCCCCTTCTCCATTGTATCCTTTTCATTTGCCCACAAACATGTTCATTTCTCATCAATCCTGAAAAGGCTTGATGTTTCTAGCCTATCCAACTGTCACATAGCTCCTTTACTTTCAGAGTATTAATAAAGTCCCATACATCTCCCAACTCCTTGCTACATCCTCTTGGCCTAATCCTTTGCACATTTATGTATTCATCAACCCTATCTTAACTCAAGAAGTATTTGGGGGAGTAGAAGTCAGTCAATCAATCAGTTAACAAGCATTTGTTAAGTATGTGCCAGGCACTGTGCTAAACATCAGGGATACAAATAAGTGCAAAAGGCAAGATATCTTGCCCTCAACGAGCTCACATCTAAAGAGCTCCAATGACAGCTAGGGCCCCAGTGATATTGCTTTTTTTATTTCATCTACTTCTTTCTTGATCCATCTGCAACTTTTGTCTCTATGACAAACCCTCATTTAGTAGATGTTCTTTTCATCTCCAGCTTCAGAGAAGTCACATTATCCCTGTTTTTCCTCTTCTCTTCTCACTGCTCCTTGGCTCACTCTTTGTTCTCTAATCCCTTAAGAGATTCCCCAAGGTGAAAACATTTTTACAGTTAAAAGTTCTGGTAAAGGCCTCATTTCCAAAATATATAGAGAATTGATTCTAATTTATAAGAAATCAAATCTTTCTCCACTTGATAAATGGTCAAAGAATATGAACAGACAATTCTCAGACAAAGAAATTGAAACTATTTCTAGCCATATGAAAAGATGCTCCAAGTCATTAATCAGAGAAATGCAAATTAAGACAACTCTGAGATACCACTACACACCTGTCAGATTGGCTAGAATGACAGGGAAAGATAATGCTTAATGTTGGAGGGGATGTGAGAAAACTGGGACACTGATACATTGTTGGTGGAACTGTGAATACATCCAATCATTCTTGAGAGCAGTTCGGAACTATGCTCAAAAAGTTATCAAACTGTGCATACCCTTTGATCCAGCAGTGTTACTACTGAGCTTATATCCCAAAGAAATACTCAAAGAGGGGAAAGGGACCTGTATGTGCAAGAATGTTTGTGGCAGCCTTTTTTGTAGTGGCCAGAAACTGAGTACATGCCCATCAATTGGAGAATGGCTGAATAAATTGTGGTATGTGAATGTTATGGAATATTATTGTTCTGTAAGAAATGACCAGCAGGAAGATTTCAGAAAGGCCTGGAGAGACTTCCATGAACTGATGCCGAATGAAATGAGCAGGACCAGGAGATCATTATACACTTCAATAACAATACTATATGATGATCAATTGTGATGGACGTGGCTCTCTTCAACAATGAGATGAACCAGATCAGTTCCAACAGAGCAGGAATGAACTGAACCAGCTACACCCAGCAAAAGAACTCTGGGAGATGACTATGAACCACTACGTAGAATTCCCAATCCCTCTATTTTTGTCTGCCTGCATTTTTTATTTCTTTCACAGGCTAATTGTACACTATTTCAAAGTCCGATTCTTTTTGTGCATCAAAATAACTGTATTGTATTAAACTTATACTTTAACATATGTAACATGTATTGGTCAACCTGCTGTCTGGGGGGGTGGGGGGAAGGAGGGGAAAAGTTGGAACAAAAGGTTTGGCAATTGTCAATGCTGAAAAATTACCCATGCCTATATCTGGTAAATAAAAAGCTGTAATAATTTTTTTTTTAAAAAAGAGATTTCCCCAAGGTTCTGTCCTTGGTCCTCTGCTCTGCTCACTCTGCCCTCTCTCCCTTGACCATCTCATTTGTGCCATGGTTTCTGTGAAGATGATTCCCAAATCTCTATCTCCAGTCCTGACCTTTCTCCTAAAAATATTCTTCTTATGTGGCAGCAGTGTACAGGGGATAGAGAAAAGGCTCTGGGGTCAGAAGACTTGGCGCAAGGGCTCAGTTTCTATCTCTAATGGTCTAACTCCTCATACAACATTAGGCAAGTCTTTACTTCCCAGATCTTCAGTTTCTCCATATGTAAAATGAAAGGGCTTTGACTCAAAAGTTTCTGAGTTCCCTTCCATTTCTAAGTCTATGCTCCTATTATTTCTAAAACCCATAGGACATTTCCACCTGGATAGTCTACTGATATTTCAAACATAAAATGGGCTTGGAACCAAAAGAACAATATGCATGATGACTACAACGCTGTAAGGGGAAAGATTACTAATCGAGCATCTTTTTCTCCTTTTAGCAGAGAAGTAGGGGACTGTTGGGGCAAAATGTTGTATACACTGTTAGATTCAGTGACAGGCTTGTTTTGCTTAAGAAAGGGTTGGATAAGAAGTGAGGTGGGGAAGTGGATTGTGTCCCCAAGTAACTATGATTTTAAAAAGACATCAACCAGGCATTTTAATTTTTTAAATTTTTTTGCTGAGGCAGTTGGGGTTAAGTGACTTGCCCAGGATCACACAGCTAAGTGTCTGAAACCAGATTTGAACTCAGGTCCTCCTGACTTCAGGGCTAGTGCTCTATCCACTGTGCCACCTAGCTGCCCCAAATCAGGCATTTTAAAAAAGAAAATGGGTTCTATGCATTTTTCCTAACTCAGCTCTTCCCTCTGATCTCACCATATCTGTCAGCTCCATCACCATTCATTCAGTTTCCTTGTTCTAAACCTTGCTGTTAGCTTTGACCCTTTCCTCTCCCTCACTGCCAGAAGCCAATTAGTGACCAGATCCTGTCAATTCTATTTCAACCCCTTCTTTGGTCATTCCTGTCTATTCTCCCAGCTGCCAAACTAGTACAGGGACTCATTATTAACTGCCTGAACTCCTGCAATAATAATTGACATTAATATAATGCCTTAAGGTTGGCAAAGCATCCTATGTACAT
>NC_133619.1:619669393-619724393 GCF_048593235.1 Sminthopsis crassicaudata | reverse complement strand
ATAGCCCATTTGTATTGAAGGCAAGGCAGCATGGACAAAATTTATGAATGGCTGCACAGAAGATAAAGGGCTCATAATCCATCAGTGACATGAGGTTTGCCTGACTTCCCTCAACACCCAGCTACTCATACTACTCATACCACCCAAGCTCTTACCTCACAGGAGCCAATAACTAATTGCCCTGTCGAGAAGTTCATTAGTCCAGATGGAGAAGAAAAAAAAGGGGGAATCTCTTTGAATCAAAAGATCTAAGTTCAGGGGCTGGTCTCAATACTTAATATGTGACCTTACTAAGTCACAAACTTCTCTGAGTTTTGCATTCCTCATCTAGCAGCTGGATGAGAGAGATTCATGTTACCTACCTCACAGGGTCATGATGAATGCTTTGCAAACCTGAGGGTATTACTGAAATGTAAAAGAGGGCTACAAGTACAAGTTCAGCAAGAAAATTAATCACATCCTCTTAGGTGGTTCTCATCTTCATCTGGGAAGAACTATTTTTTCTTTCCAAATTTCTCCCTTCAGTTCTTCCTGGAAGCATGACTTTCCCTTAGTCAACGCTTCATTCTGCCCCTTGCTCAGAAGAGGAAGCTGTAGGACAGTAAATTTGATTGATGCTTCTGCTTCTTACTGAATTTAACTTTAAACAGTATCAAAATGAATAAATCCATAATTATGCTATTATTATTTAATATATTGATAATGTCTAATTATTTATATTATAAATATATTAATAAATGTTATTATTTATTATTATTTAGATAATTAAACTTATTTGAAAAGTCCTTTAAGATCCTAAAAGACCTAAAAGATTCAGGTAGCTATAACAGCTTCTGTTGCTTTTCTTTCTGTGTTTTTTTCCTATTTATTCAACTCTATATTTGAGTGTATATTTCCCTTGTATGTGGTTAGAATCTTACTCAATTTTTAATACCATTCCCTTTTGGTTATACTATATGACCATTAATCACAGAATACCAAGGTCTTTTAAGAAGCAAAATTGCCAGGGACCTAAAGGACAATGGAAAGACACATAGTGGGTGATGGAAGTTGGAATATATTAACAATGGTGATTGTGCCCAGGAGATTACCCAGGAAATGCATGATTGGAAGAGAGGTGGGCTGGTCAGGTAGTAAGAATAAATAGTAATTGATGTATTGCCCAAAGTATTTCACTAGTGAGCTCAATCACTGCATCAGTCACACTGACTGACCTGTATGTAGTTTATCTATCCAACCTCCATTTTGTCTCCTCATTCTTACTGATTTTCAGTAGAATCATATGCTCAACATTTCCCTTCATTCCGTTGTATCCCTTCTACAAGTTTCTGATGAAGAGAGACTGTTTTATTTTTGGAGAAGAGAAGGGAAGAGAAAGAGAAAAGGGAGGGGGAAAAGAGAGGGAGAGATATGAAGGGAAGAGAGGAAAAGAGGGAAGGAGAGGGAGAAAGAATGTGACCATTCACATGCTTATTGTGTTCTAGGCACTGTGCTAAGCATTAAAGGCACAGATACAATCAAGCAAAGCAACCTCTGTGTCAAGGGCTTACATTTCAATAGAGGACCCAACATATAAAGAAGAAATAGAAATGTAGAATAGGAATCTATGTAGCATCAAAGTATAGTGATGGCTAGAAAGTAAATTGAAGGCTTCGTTTGAGACAAGATGGAGTGAAAGCCCACTTATTGGAATTGGATTTCCTAGGGACAGAGCTCAAGATTCCAAGAGAAGGAAGGTGGCCAGAGAGGAATCAGTGGTGTTTATTTGAAACTATATCTCCCAGAAATTCCTGAGGCTAGGCCATGGAGATTTTCCTTGGTCCACTTAAATTCTAACTTGATATCTTACTACTTTCAGAAGCATTGTGCTTTATAGAAAGAATGCCTGATTTGAGGTCAGATAACTGGAGATTAAAATCCAATTCTCTTACATAACTATCTCTGTGACCTTAAACAGTGCACTTAGTTGCCCTGAGTCTCAATTTTCTCATCTGTAAAGTGAAAGAATTGGACTAGGTGATCTTTAAAATCCTCTCTAAAGACTTAAATTTTATGATGAATAATTTTAGGTTTATAGCACCATGGACAGCACGCTCTCATCTATGATGACATCTTAGCTAAATCTGTAGGAAAGACAGGAAATAGAAATCCCAGTCTGCCCATCATCACCACCACCACTAACCCAGGTGGGCTCCCAGATGATATCTGAACTTCCATGCACAGCAGTGTTCTGGCCTGCAGGCTCAAGGGAAGGAGGGCAAGGATCAGAAAGCTCATCCAAGATCAAAGAGGTAGAAGGGAACATGAGGCCCCATGCCTCACTCCCCCCCCCCATTCACCCTCCATCCTGACCTTAGTCTCCCAGCATATCGATTTTCCTGTACTCTCTGCTCTGACACCAGTTTTTGTCGATAGAAGACACCAGATTCAGTCAATAAGATAGGGCCAGGCTGAAGTTCAGACCGAGATTTAATCATTGCTCTAGGGCTGCTGACATTTGCAGTGACAGATTTTCCATTAACCTGACAGACCTCACCAGTCATCTCCCTGCTTGGCCTCCTGACCCTCAGGTACCTTGTTCTGGATCTCTGCCCCACCAGCAACAGCTCCCTGCTCCCAGGAATCATAAAGAGAGCAGGTACCAGGGACTGTAACCAAGTCCTGAGGTCAGTCTCAGGAGGATGGCACTTACCTTATAAACAGAGGCATCTAAGAGAAGCAGAGAAGGACACTTATTGCCAATTGGTCTAACTGATCCCCAATGACCTTAGATGACATTGATCCACTGCCCAAAGACACTGTCATAAACTTGGAGTCTACATGAACACCTGCTTACACCAGCCCCACTCATTCTCTACAAGCCATCATGACTAAATGTTTTCTGTTATAATTCACAGACCAGAACTTATACATTTAAGCAATAATGACAGCCCACACTTAAAAAGTAGGTTTAGCAGGGTACTTTTCTCTGCATCAGCTTTGAGAGATGAGTAGCGAAAGTATTATTCTCATTTAATATATAAGGAAACTGAGATTCAGAGAGACTAAGAGATTTTCCCAGAGTGACGCAGCCAAAAAGCATTCAAGCTGAAATTCAAGTCCTACTCTAGATCAATCAATCAATCAATCAATAACTCCACTATAGGCGACTGCTGGTGCTTATGATGACAATTTACAGATGACATCTTAAGATTTACAAAGAGCTTTTCTTCCAACAATTAAAATAGTACAACTATAATTACCTCCATTTTACAGATGAAGATATGGAATCTAAAAAAGCTCAGAGGGGAGATAAGTGAAGTGTCATAGAAAGAATGCTAGATTTTGAAGTTAAAAGACCTCGGTTCAGATCCAGAGTATGGATTTAGGTAAATTATTTCACTTCTCCAGGCCTCAATTTACCCCATTTGTTAAAGGAAGAATTATGGATGAACATGGCAGCAGACACCCCCACTAGTGTAAAGGTTGAAAGGGGTGGATTGCTTGAGCTCAAGAGTTTTGAGTTGCAGTAAGGCTAAACTGATTAGGGAGAAGGGGGATTTTGCTATATAAAGAGAGGGTGAATCTAAGTTGGAAATGAAACAAAGCTCTGATGCTCATCAGTAGTGGGATCAAATCTTCAAGTGATCACTGAACTTTCAGCCTAGGCAAGATGGGGAGATCTAAAATAGATGGGTAGATAGATAGATAGAGAGATAGATAGATAGATAGATAGATAGATAGATAGATGATAAAGAGAGAAGATTGAACTAAATTATCTCTAAGGCTTTTCTTGTTCTAAACCTATTAGCCTAAAACTTGCCTGTGGCATTAAAACAAATAGAGTGATATGATATTGATAAGGGAGGGACCTATTTGAACATACCCCCGTAATAGAGAAGGGAACAGAGGCCCAAAAACTTATTTTCCCAGGATCAAACATAGAATAAATAGCACAGCTGGTGCCATTCCCTATCTTTTTGCCTTGAGACAAAGAATTTCCTTTACCTAGAATGCAATCCCTCCTAAATGCTACAGTAAGTCTTTTCTGATTCCCTACCCATCTCCCTTAAAAGAAATTACCTTGTATTTATTTTGTGTCTGTTTGTACATATTAGCTTTTCTGAGAGAATGTCAGTTCACTGGGGATCAAATTTATTCCTTTTCTTAAATCTTGGCATGGCATTTAACATACTAAATAACATACGTGTTATTTAGACAGTTCAGTTGTGTCTGACTATTCATGATCACATTTGGGGTTTTGCTGGCAAAAATATTGGAGCACTTTGCCATTTTCTTCTCTAGCTTATTTTACAGATGAGAAAACTGAAGCAAACAGGGTAAAGTGACTTGCCTAGGGACACACAGTTAGTGTCTAAGACCAAATTTGATTTCAGGTTTTTCTGACTCTAAGCCTAGCATTCTACAATAGGAGCTTAATAAATGCTTGTTGATAAACTGACCTACATTTTCCTGATCACTCCCCTCATTTACTAGCACTTTATTCCTCTTGGAAACACTTTGTATTTTATTGAATATACTTTGTGTTTACTTAATTGTGTACATTTTAGGTCAGTTAAATTACTTAAGCCAGAGAACAAAGTGTTTTCAACAATGCAAATGAAAACATCACTAAATAAAAGTCAGAGTCATCAAAAAACCAATAATGATTCAGGAAGATAGATAATGAAATAGCTTTCTTCTATTATGGCAGAGAGGTAAGAAACCACAAGGGCAGAATGGTGCATGTATTGTCAAATGAATTCACTTGATCAGATTTTTTCAATTATTATTTTGTCTTGTCATGAGGATGGATTCGGTTGGGGGTTAAAATTAAAAAGACAACTATCTAAAAACAAGCTATCAATAAAACATTTCAAAAAAACAAACCTAAGCTAGCAAAATTGATGAATGTCTTTATAAGACTTTTAAAAGGTTTATAAAGTTTTTTTGAATGAACAAATATCAGAAAACAAAAATCTGATGAAATGTTATAAATTCAGAATAATATCAAATAAATAATAACAAGAAAAAAAGTCACGTAAGCTTGGTAAGAGTGAAGTTTTTGGGTCCCTGTCTCCTAGCACAGTGCCAACATGGAATAGATGCTGGATAAATGTTTGTTGAAAGGACGTGATATGAGTTTGAGCATTCTGATTCCAAATGTAATATCTCCACAACATCATGTTGATAGGATTAAGTAAATATGATCTTCTCTTCTTCAAAGCAATCCCACCCTTTTCTACATCCCAATCATTCATTCACTTATTCATTCATTCAACAAACATTTATAAATCCTCTACTATGTACAGATGGAGTGAAGGCTGTGTTCTGGGAAGATTAGTGTCTCCGGTGTGAAAGTCGCCAAGTCTTTTTCAGGATTGCTTTCCATTTTTGTTGTTTGCAGGAGCTAGTTAACTCTCATCTGTGTGGCTCCAAGAAGCTGTAGCATGCACACTCCAGTACCATTTCAGCAGAGGAGCTAAACCAGGTAGAGGGTAAACTTAGGGATTTCAAAGGGTAAAAATGAGGGGTTTCAAACCTTCAATGAGATGAGGAGGGGTCTTTACCTCAAACACATGAAGACTTCCCCCAGCAGAATGAGCAGGCCATGAAGATGGTTGAAGTAGGCACTGTGGAACACGTAAAGTTTGCTCCAATATTGAAGACACCAAGGTTATCCACTGCATCCCAAGCCATTGTTTTGACTTTGTCTTCACTGGACATTGATGACTCTGGAAGTTATCCATTTATGCACAAATCAAAAGACATTACCCATGCCATTTTACCATAGGATAAATTGGAGATAGTTTAACAGAAAAAAGTATTATTTTGAAGGGAGATTAGATTCTTGTAGAAAATGGAATTTTACCTCAGACTTGAAAGAGAAATGAAGAGGGAGAAAATTCCAGGCATGGGAGACAGCCAGGGAAAATAGCCAGAGTCAGGACATGAAGTCTCTTATTCAAGAAACTGTAGATCAGTGGTCCTCAAACTTTTTAAATAGCGGCCAGTTCACGGTCCCTCAGACTGTTGGAGGGCCGGACTATAGTAAAAACAAAACCTCACACTGCCTCCGCCCCTCAGCCCATTTTCCATAACCCGGCGAGCTGCATAAACGTTCTCAGGGGGCACATGTGGCCCACGGGCCATAGTTTGAGAATCCTTGCTGTAGATCATGGGCTTATATCCCAAAAAGATCTTAAAGGAGGGGAAAGGGACCCATATGTGCAAAAATATGTGTGCAACCCTTTTTGTAGTGGTAAGAAACTGGAAATTGAGTGGACGGCCATCAGTTAGAGAATGGTTGAATAAGCTAAGGTATATGAATGTTATGGAAGACTATTGTTCTATAAGAAATGATTGGCAGAATTAAGATAACTCTGAGATAACTCTAAACACCTGTCAGATTGGCTAAGATAACAGGAAAAGACAATGACAAATGTTGGAGGGGATATGGAAAAACTGGGACACTGATACATTGTTGGTGGCATTGTGAATGAATCCAGCCATTCTGGAGAGCGATTTGGAACTATGCCCAAAAAGTTATCAAACTGTGCATACCCTTTGACCCAGCAGTGTTTCTACTGAGCTTATATCCCAAAGAGATCTTAAAGAAGGAAAAGGGACCTGTATGTGCAAGAATATTTGTGCAGCCCTCTTTGTAGTGGCCAGAAACTGGAAACTGAGTGGATGCCCATCAATTGGAGAATGGCTGAATAAATTGTGGTATAGGAATATTATGGAATATTATTGCTCTGTAAGAAACGACCAGCAGGATGATTTCAGAAAGGCCTGGAGAGACTTACATGAACTGATGCTGAGTGAAATGAGCAGGACCAGGAGATCATTATGTACTTCAACAACAAAACTATATGAGGATCAATTCTGATGGACGTGGCCCTCTCCAACAATGAGATGAACCAAATCAGTTCCAATGGTTCAGTGATGAAGAGAACCAGCTACACTCAAAGAAAGAACTCTGGGAAATGAGTGTAGACCACACCACAGCATTTCCACTCTTTCTGTTATTGTATGCTTGTATTTTTGTTTTCCTTCTCAGGTTATGTTTACCTTCTTTCTAAATCTGATTTTTCTTGTGCAACAAGATAATTGTATAAATACATAAATATATTGTATTTAACACATACTTTAACATATTTAACATGTATGGGACTACCTGCCATCTAGGAGAGGAGGTAAGGGGAAGGAGGGGAAAAGTTGGAACAGAAGGTTTTGCAAGGGTCAGTGTTGAAAATTTACCCATGCATATGTTTTGACGATAAAAAGCTATATTAAAAAAAAATGATCAGCAGGATGATTTCAGAAAGGCCTGGAGAGACTTACATGAGCTGATGCCGAGAGAAATGAACAGAACCAGGAGATCATTGTACACAGCAATAACAAGATTTTACAATGACCAATTCTGATGGGCGTGGCTCTTTTCAAATGAGATGATTCAGGCCAGTTCCAATGATCTTGCAATAAAGAGAAACATCTACACTGAGAGAGAGGACTGTGGGAACTGAGGATGGGTCACAACATAGCATATTCATGTTTTTTGTTGATGTTTGCTTGCATTTTTTTCCATTTTTTTCATTTTTGATCTGATTTTTCTTGAGCAGCAAGATAATTGTATAAATATGTATGCATATAATGGATTTAATTTATTTATATTTTGCTACTTTATTTTAATTTTGCTAAATTAAATATAATTTAATATATTTTACCATGCTTAACATATATTGGATTACTTTCCATGTAGGAAAGGGAGTGAGGAATAGGGGGGGAGGAATTGGAATGCAAAGTTGTGCAAGGGTCAATGTTGAAAAATTATCCATGCATATGTTTTGAAAATAAAAAGCTTTAATAAAAAAAAAGAAGCTGTAGGCCAGTATGACTAAAGCTTAGAATACATGAAGGAGGAGAGAAAAGGGAAATAAAAGTCTGGAAAGAAAGAAGAGATCAGGGTGTGAAAGATTTTGAATACCAGCAGTAACTGAGACCTACTGGGATGTATTGAATAGGGAAGTGATGTGGTCAGATGTTCACTTTAAGAAAAATCAATTTGGCAACTGAATGGAGGATAGATTAGAACAGGAAGAACCCTGAGGTGGAGAGAGCAGCTACAGGCTATTATAACAAGGAGATGAGAAGATTTACACCAGAGTGATGGTAGCAGCAGAGGAAATAAATAGCATATACAAGAGATGTTAGTAAGGTAAAATCAACAGGATATGGCAAAAAATTAGCTGGGGAAAGTAAGAGTGAGGAATCAAGGATGAAAGCCAGGTTTCTAACCTAGATCGTTAGGAAGATGGTGGTACTTGAAAAATGAATGGAAAAGTTCAAGTTAAGAGTTGGAAGGAAAGATATTAAATTTAGCCTGGGACATATTAAGTTTAGCATGTCTAAAGGATATCCAGTTCAAAATGTTTAACAGACAACTGGAAATGGTAGCCTGGAGGTTAGGACAAAGATTAGGGCTGGATAACTAAATCTGAGAATTATTAGCACAGAGATGATCATTGAATTCATGGTAGCTGATGAGGTCATCAAGTGAGATAATACAAAGGAATAAAAGAAATGGGATCTGGACAGAGCCCCATAGGATATCCACTATGGGTGTGCATGACCTGAATGAAGATTCTCAGGATACTGAGAAGGAGTAGTCATACAGATGCGGAGAAAAGGAGAGAGCAATATCATTTTTAAAAATTGAGAGAAGAGAGTATCAAGGAGAAGAGTATGATCTATAAGCTCAAAGACTGAAGAGAGGTTAAGAAGGATGAAAATTGAGAGAGGGGAGTTAAAGTTGGCAATTGAGATACCAGTAACTTTGGAAAGAGTGGTTTCCATTGAATGATGGTAGTAGAGGCTAGATTAAGTGGAGGAAGTTAGAAGATGGTCTTCTCAAGAAGTTTAGCTACAAGGATGATTTCAGAGAGACCTGGAGAGACTTACAGGAACTGATGTTGAGTGAAATGAGCAGCACCAGGAGATCATTGTACATGGCAACATCAATATTATATGATGATCAATTCTGATGGATGTGGCTCTCTTCAACAATGAGATGATTAAAGCTAGTTTCAATGATCTTGTGATGAAGAGAGCCATCTGCACACAGAGAGAGGACTGTGGGAACTGAGTGTGGATCAAAATGTAACATTCTAACTTTTTTTGTTATTGTTCATTTGCATTTTGTTTTCTTAGTTTTTTTTCCTTTTTGATCTGATCTTTCTTGTGCAGGAAGATAATTGTACAAATATGTTTACATACATATATATATATATTGGATTTAACATATATTTATTTAACATGTATAACATATATTGGATTACTTGCCATCTAGGGGAGGGGATGGGGGGAAGAAGGGGAAAATTTGGAACAGAAGGCTATGCAAGGATCAATGTTTAAAAATTATCCATGCATATGTTTTGAAAATTAAAAGCCTTAATAAAATAAATAAAAAGTTTAGCTACAAAAGGGAGAGAGGCTATGGGATGATAGCTAGTGGGGATGGAGGAATCAAGTGAGAATTTTTTGAGGAAGGAAGAGAGACAGATAAGTTTGTGGCCAATAAGGGAAGCATTCAACAGTGATTAAAGTGAGAGAGTGGAAACAATAGAGGGGGCAATCTGCTGTTTGCACAGGATAGAATGGGATCATTTGTTCATAGAGAGGTTTAACTTAGCAAGAAGGGGCATATCTTCACGTGAAACAGGACTGAAGGAGGAGGAAGGAGCAGATGGCTTCTGAGTGACCTGAGATGAAGAGGGGAAAGAGTCGGGAGTCACAAATTGCCTCAATTTTTTCAATGAAATATGAGAAAGAGTTGAGATGGAGAGAGAGGTAGCTATGTGCGGTTTTTGGAGTAATGAAAAGATTTTGAAAAGCTGATGCATTGAGTAAGTTAATTAAAGAGGACTTGCCACAATAAAGAACCAATTAAGTTTAACTAATAATAAGTTGTAGTGGAGCCAATCAACATGTTTCATAATTTTCTCCATCTTCTTTAAGCAGCATACAAGTAAGAGTGAAGGCAGTGAATGGTGAAAATAATGTCAGGCAGAGTCTTGGCAAGGCAAGATTGGCAGAGGCTAAGAAAACAAGGGAAGAAGGCAGTATAAAGTTGAACTGGTTTACTAAGGGATTTAGACCCGGAAGGGAAGAAAATGTATGCAGTGTAGGAAAAGAATGAAGGGATTCAAGGGACTGAAAATTGTGGTGAAGACAAAAAAGGTTTAGAATTACAAGGCAGATGGAGAGGTAGAATGAGGAGGGGCTGTGATCTAATAAGGGAATTTTAGAATTTATATAGATGGAAGTGGAATAATTATGAGTGATGGCTGGATCAAGGATATAGCTATCTATGTGTAACTAAGGTGGGTTGGAGGAGTAGGTCCTAGAAATGAGCAAGTTGGGGAACTGGGAGACTAGAGTGCTTAAATGAATATCAATATGTATGGTGAAATCTCCTGCCAGCAGAAGCTGAGGAGGAAAAAAAAGACTCTGAGTCAAGCATAGAGTTCAGTAAGAAAAGAAGGGAAGACAGTAGACAGAATTTTGATTGGTGGTAAAGATGGGTTAAGTGACCCTCAAAAGAGGAGAAATTACTGTGATTTTTGAGGTGAGACTAGAAGTGGCGATGGGGAGCGAAGAATAATCCTACTCCCTCACCTGGACCAGTGAGTCTGGAGCAATGAATGGATGCTGCAAAGGGTGGCCAAGGAGGCTGACAAGGGAGCCAGGCTTCAGCGAGACCCAGAAAATAGAAAGAATTGGGAGGGAAAAGACTTAAGATGAGAGGAAGTTTGTTATATAAAAATAATCAATGCAATAAAAACTAAAAAGGTCCCAACTAGGGAAGGGTTTTAGAAGCCAACCAAGAGGAGTTTACATTTTATCTAGAGGTGATCATGAACTATTGCAGCTTCATAAGCAAGGGGAGAAATGTGATCAGATCTATGCTTTAAGAATATGGGTTAGAGAGGAGAGAGAATGGAGGGACAGGACAATTAGGATGCTATTGGAATAGTGCAAGAAAGCTTCCAGAAATGTTCACAGAGCATTGGAAGCCAGCTACCATTTGCAATTGGCCTTCTTAAGCTAAGGCATACTTTTCTAACTTTCTTTGAAAGCAAATCTTCATTTGTCGTTGATAGATTTGAGTTCTACAAAAGACCAAATCATTGAAAAAAGGAGATGAGGGAACAAGCATTTATTAATCATCCTCTGTGTGCCAGGTTTTTGTCACATTTGACCCCCTAACAACCATGAAAAGTAGGTGCCATTACTCTTCCCTTTTTGAGTTGAGGAAACAGAGAGATTAAGTGACTTACTCAAGGTCATATAGCTAGTGTGGATCTGAGGTGGATTTGAATTCATGTTTTCCTATCTCCAGACTCAACAGTGCCACCTGGCTGCTTCTAGCAAGGATTCTCTGGGAGCCAAATTTCATAACTTGGAAAAGAAGGAGGATCAGGCTGGGAAACAAGTTCAGGGGTAGAAAAATAATATGTGACTGGGAAGTCATGAATATTTCTTTGTGTTGCCATCAAATGGTTCTTTAGGGAACTCCTCGCCATAATTTCTGCAGGCAAGGAATAGAAGAAGGGCAAGGCTATGAAGAGAGGACTGGCAGAGACTTTACATTGTAGATCTGGACATTCCTGGACATTTCTGGACAATTTGATTTAGATCAATTTAGACAATTTAGACAATTTAGATCAATTGATCTAAAATAGACCACTGGGTGGTGCAATGAGTCAAGCACTGTAGTCATGAAGACGAGTTCAAAACCTACCTTGGTCACTCACTAATTTGTGAGGCAAATCACATAACCTCTGATCTGCCTCAGTTTCTTCATCTGTAAAATGGAAATAATATTAGAAGCATAATATGAGTTATTGTGAGCATAAAATGAAATAATATTTGAAAAATACTTTGCAAACCTTAAAGCTTAAATGCTAATTAGTTAATTAGCATTGCCATCTTCATTGTGATTTTTATTTAGTGAATTAATGTGAAACTTGATAAAATATCTGATCTAATTCTTCCCCCCCCCTTTTTTTTCAGATAAGATAACTGAGTCTGGAGCCAGAAAGACCTATATTCAAATCCATGCTGAGACACTAATTGAGTGATCCTGGGAAAGTTACTTCACCCTGTTTTCCTCAATTTCCTCAGCTGTAAAAGGAGCTGGCAAAGAAAATGACAAACCATTCCAGCATCTCTGCCAGGAAAATGGGGACAGAAAGAATCAGACATAACTGAATAATAGCAAGCTTTTATATAATGTTTACTACATGCCAGCATTACGCTAAGCACTTTATATTTATCTCGTTTTATTATTATAACAACCCTGGGAAAGAGGTACATTTTACAGTTGAGGAAACTAAGGCAGATCAGAGATTGCGTGACTTGCCCAGAATCACATAGCTATTAAGTATTTAAGGCAGGATTTGAACACAGTCAGGTCTTTCTGACTCCAATCTAATACCTTGTCCACCATATCACCTAGCTGTCTGATATTTAATAAATGCTAAATAAATATCTAATAAATGAATGAAAAGAAATACATACTTAATAAACATATAAATCCTTATTCCTTGTCCCCCAATTCTAATCATCAATGATACCTTCAGGATTATGTCCCCAATCCTTGGAAGAATAAAATCATTTAGCTTTGGATCACCCACCCTGGGTCTGAGCTCTTGCTTGGTGACTGTCAACTCATCTAGCCCACTATTTCTGGCTAACTCCTACCACGATGTGTCATCCAACCATCCACCTAGGCTATTTTGACCTCTGCTTTGCCCTTTATACTGGTCCTTTTCCAATCACTTCTTGGAAGAATATCTAATCAATGACCATTGCTTCTATAAAGGTCTTTCAACTAACTGCCTTTTTGATGCATTTCCCATCCCTTTGACTGCCCAGAAAAAGCTCCTTTCATTGGATAGCTTCGAAGTCAGGGATTGTCTCACTTTTATATTATATTTGCATTCGTAACACTTAGCACAATGGCTGACACAGAGTAAGTGCCTAATAATCTGTGTTTATTCATTCACTCATGATATAACTATAGATATCTTTATTGACAAAACTTGATGACATCTCCATTGCTCCAGAATCTTAGCCCGAGCTATTCGTGTTCATTTAGTCACAGGACCATAGGCCCTGGAGCTGAAAGAGATGTTGGAGATTGTCTAACTGGTTCCCATTATTTTACAAATAAGAAAACTGGGGTTCAGAGGGGAGAAGTTGTTCAGAGGTCACACACTAAATAATAAGTACCAGAACTGGCACTTCAGTTGACCCAGGGGTTGTACTACGGAGGATTCATGTGCTGTGACCAAATTCACAAGACAACTCCAAATGATCATTTACTAGCCAGAAGAGTCCATAGAATAGAGAAAATCCGAATTAGGAGAGCCCTTAGAACATAGAAAGTTGGATCTTAGAAGTCTTTTAGTATTAAAAAATGTCAAAGAGAACTGGAAGGAGCCTTAAAATGTAAGATTCCAGAGCTGGAAAAGACCTTAGAATACAAAATGTCAGAGCTTTATGAAGTATGTCTTTAAGGAAGGCTCTTAGCAAAAAGAAAGTCAGATTTGGGAGGGTTCACAGAGCAAAATGTCAGAGCTAGAAGGGACTTTTAGAATATAAAATTACAGGACTGGGATGTCTATTAGAATAGAGATGAGTCCCAAAGCCTATAACGCTCCAGGGTGTGGCCTGAACCAGATTAAAATGTAATTGGGAAATATTTAGCAAAATAGAATATAAATAATGTTAATATGTGGGTTTCTAGGTTAATAGGTGGCCTATAGGAATGCTTATGTATTGTATCTTGCCTCCTACTCCCACCTCCCATCTGAGTTTGACTCCACCATCTTAGAATGTCAAGGCTTAGAGGTCATCCAATTCCTTGCTTTCATTTGTCAGATGAGGGAATTGAAATCCAGAGAGAGGAAAGGGTTTGTTTCTGGTTTTGGAATCAGTTAATGGTAATGTCAGCAATGAAATCCTGATCTTGTGGTTCCCAGGCTATAAGGCTTTTTCTCTTTCATAGCCATCCCAACTCTCCCTCTCACCCATGAAGAGCAAAGCAATAAAAAATGTTATTTTGCCAGTCAGTTGAATTTCATTTGTATGGTTTGAAATGTATTTTCTAGTTAATGAACCTGCCACATTTATGACCTCCCATTTTCAATCCAATGGAGAGAAAGAGAGGGAGAGGGAGAGAAAGAAAGGCAGCAATATTTCTCCTCAAAACTAGTTTCCTGACAGCAGCCAGTTTGTGCAAACAGGAAAGAGTAAAGATTGGGTCAAGGTCAGGTCATGAGGGAATGGATTTTTGTGCTATAGAACATGGGAGTTGAGGATTTAAGGAAGAATCTCTCGGTTTCCAGTGGGTGAAATAGCAAAGTAATTTGTCAAGGGAAATGACAAGAACTCCAGCTTAGATGATCTTTATGACAAAATCTGATGGTATGCCTAAAGTGGTGGAGGAAGGGGTGCATTACATGACCTCTATGGCTCCTTCTAAGATGTAAAAAGCCCAGGGTGCAAATAGTAAAAGTTCCTGCAGTGGGGTCAGAGGAGGAGGAGGATGGTGAGTAGAAAGCCAGGCTCAAAACTCTAGAAGTCCTAGGATTTAGCTCCACTTATGGCCTGGCTAGGCAACCCACTTAACCTCTCTAGAAGAGGAGAACATTTTCTGACTAAAAGTTCCCTACATAAATAAAATCATCTGTGTGCCATCATCATCATCATCAAAAGACATTTTGAGTTTTAAGGTTTGCAAAGTGCTCTCCCTGTGTAATTTCCTTTGGATCTATTCACAGCCACCCTGTGGAATTCTTAGGTAGACCACTGAAAGAGAACAACCGGGGAAGCGAGTGTCAAAGAGTTAAAGCAAGCCCAACATCCAGAGATTCCACTCCAGTCGATCCATCTGCCAGGCATTGTGCTTGGGATACAAATAACAAAATAGTCCCTGCAGTCAGTGAGTTGATATTCCACTGGAGATGGAAAGAGAAAGGGGGGCAAACTAGGCTATGGGTAGGGGTTAATAGAAACCATCTGATGCTGCTGCCTTTCCTGAATAAGAACCCATTTCTACCTGAGCTTTCCCCATAGACTTCTGGGTATGGGAAGCCTTGAGCAAAACAGCTTTCCATCACTTCCTTCAACAGTCCACCCTCCACTCCAAGACATTTCTTTCCTCCATGAGAAAATATTAATACCGGGGAAACTCAGAAAGATTCGATCCTCCCAGGAGATCTTCTTTCTAATAGACATTAGAACTAAAAAAAAGTTTGTTTGTTGTTTTTAATGGTATAAGGACATTATGGACAGTATCACAGAATGTTAGCACTAGAAGGAAATTTAGAGACCATCCAATCTAACCCTATAATCTCACAAATGGGGAAACTGAGGTCCTAAACAATGAAGTGATTCTTTCAGTATTACATAGATATGAACTGTGGGACTATGTCCTCTGCTCAAGATGTTTCAATGGCTTCCTATTGATTCTAGGGGAAAAAAACAGATTTGGGGGTTTAAAACTCTTCTCAATCTGACTCCATACTATCTATTCAGGTTGATTATATATGCGTCTCCCATCCAGCCCAAACTAGACTCCTTACTTATTTGCAAATGTGATATTCCATTTCTTATCTCCATACTTTTGCACATGTTGCCCCTGCCCCAGGCCCAGAATGCTGTTTCTCTTTACCTCTACCTGTTAGAGCCCTTAATTTCCTTCAAGGCTTAGCTACAACGTGACTTCCTGCAAGAGACCTTTCCTGTTGTCACTATTCCCTTCAATTTTACACTTATTTTCTGTTTACCTACATACTTTCCTCTGGTGTGACTGGTTCCTTGAGGGCAAGGACTGTTTCATTTTTGTCTTATATCATCAATACCTCACACAGTGCCTACAATACAGTAGGTGCTTAATAAGTGCTTGTTGAATTGAATTGAACCCAAATGTTATTTTTTTTACTCCACATCCAGTGTGCTTTCTACTGTAACACTCTGTCTGCCCCACAGTCTGTTTTGCAGCCACTTGTTCCCTCCTGGCTAATCCATGAGTCTCCCTTTTCCCAGACCTCCCAGAAGAAGAATACATCTTTCCCACCCAGACCACCAAGTGGTGTGGAAATAAACCATTTTCTCCTACATAAAAACCTTCGAGGTAATTAATATCCCAGCCATTAGGCTCAGCTGTAATACCCTCACTGTTAATAAGCTAGCTAAGAGCTCGGCTTGAAATTAATAAGTTGCAAATGACCCAAGAGCCTCAGTTCCATACCTTCCTTTTTTTAAACAGAAAAAAAGTGTAGAATTTAAATAGAAAAGCAATTTTCATTTATGAGCCGGTATCATTATTCATAACTGGAGAATTGTACAGAGTAAAAAGCCTTTTCCGCTTAATTAGAATCTTGAACAGCGCCAGAAAGAGGGGGGAAAAACTCATCTAGTGCCAGGGATGAGAAGGAAAGGAGGTTCAGATCACAATAAAAAAAATCTTTTCTGCTCTATACAGAGGCCCACGCGGCCTTCTGCAGACATGCAATTGCTAATCGGCCCATTGATTCTGAGGATAGAATTCAACCCCCACACTCGCCCTCTGGAGCCACTCAGTACAGAGGGAGGAAAGGGGGGGAAATGTGCAGAATCCAGCTTGTCAGAGCTATGTCCTCAGACAGCAGCCCATAAAGTCTAGCTAATCTTGTGCTACAAGGGAAATAGAAGGGGAGGGAGGAGAGGAAAGCCAGAGAAGTAGGAAAGAGATGAAAGGAAAAGTGGGAAGGAAGGCAAGGTGGAGGCTGGCTGCTACACAGCCCACTGGCAGGGCTGGGATGGAGATGGGACACTGGAAATCTCCAGGGGGGACAATGGAGAGAAGGACTCCCAGGCAGTGATCCGGTAATAGGAAAAGAGATGGGATTTGGTTTTTTCCTAGGTTTGAATACTGGCTTTGAACTTCCTGACTCCAAGGTGAGGGCTCTTTACCTCTACCTGTTAGAGCCCTTAATTTCCTTCAAGGCTTAGCTACAACGTGACTTCCTGCAAGAGACCTTTCCTGTTGTCACTATTCCCTTCAATTTTACACTTATTTTCTGTTTATTTTCTTTTATTTTCGGAAAAGAGATGGGATTTGGTTTTTTCCTAGGTTTGAATACTGGCTTTGAACTTCCTGACTCCAAGGCCAGGGCTCTGTCCATGTGCTAGGAGAAAACTTGGGAGTAAGCTATGGATCTACCATCTACTATCTTTGTAATTTGATGAAATCATTCCACTTTCTGGGCACCTGTTTCCATCCTTGCAGATGCAAGCTCAAAGGGTTAAACGTGACCATCTTTAAAGTCTTTTCCTAAATCCCATGGTTCTGTTTAGCACCGAAAAAGATGGGGGAGATGGGATGGAGAGGTGAGGATTCTGTATGTTTAATAACAACCACGTAGTTAAACATAACTCATCAGCTGACCTGCTGTTCCTCTGCTTTGTCTTTCAAGTGCTTCCCCCTCTTTAGCATTTCCTAATGAAGGCAGAATGAAAACAGCCCAGGAAATATAATGTACATCTAGGGATGAGCCAGCAAATGTTTAACAACTGGCTTTTTAGAGTGGGAGAGGGGAAGGGAGGTAGACACAATACACTTATGTTTCATTTGTATTATTAGCATTTTTCCATCACCTTCTTAAGTCTAGACAATCAACAAAACAATAAATCAAGCCCTAATTTGGAGCATTTGCTGATTTTCAAGATGCAAATACTCAGACTGATTTGAGCTGATTCCAGCACACTCTGGATACATCCACAAGGGCAAAAGGTCCTGCCCATGCCTACCTTATAATGCCATTGTTTCCTAGCTACTGGCTTTCCTGGAAAGGCTATGAGCTAATTCTCCTAGAATATTTCCTAGGAGAACTCCCCCTCTCCTTTCCTACTTGAGACAGTATGGTGCAGTAGAAAGAGCTGTAAATCTATTCTCCTATTGTTTCCCAGTTCTGAGATGCTCCCCTAAGCCTCTTCATCTGTGGACCCTTACAGTCAGTAATGGATAGAACTTCAAATGATATGAAAATAATCATCAGGCAGCTTATGAGCTTAGTCTTGGCTCAGAAACAATCATCATGCTTTCAGCTTGTCTCAGCTTCCAGAAAACAGGTGCCTTGGGGATAACAGTAGCTAGTGCACATCCCTGGGGCTGAAATATGTAAGTGTACAAGTATACCTGGCCACATACAAACACATCAACAAGTACTGATAGCTCTAAGACATGGCCATTGCCCTCGAGCTCCCTGTTCACCTGGAAGAACAAATCTTGACCATGTAAAAAATTAAATCATACTAGAAAAAGTGTCAAAAATCAAGACAATGATGAAGTGCCAGGGAAGGTGTCAGCACCATGGCCAGAGGCAACAAGAGAGCAGTGAGAAAGCCGGCTATCGCCATGTAGCCATGTACCACTTAGCCATGATAGGGAGTTGATATAAAAAAGGAAAATTTAAGACAAGGGGAGAGTAGTTCCTCCATACTGGTGGTTATTAGACTGGCCCCTACTATGGCATCTTTAGTCAAATTTGTGCTTGTTTTGAGAGTAATCAATAGAGTCATAGCTTTAGAACTGGAAGAGATCTCCGTAGCCATTTATTTCAACCCCCTCACTTTACAGAAACTGAAAGGAAACTGAAATCCAGGCAGATGATATAAATTGCCCCAAATCATAAAATGGTAAATGTCAAAGGCAGCTTTTGAGCAAAATGCTTCAATTCCAGAGTCAATAATGAGAACCTATAAGTAGCATGTTAAGTAGAGTGCCTTTGGAGTCCCACACTTGCAATCAGAAGACCCAGGTTCAAGCCCTGGCTATCACTTCCTAGCTTCATGACTCTGGACAAGTCAATTTAATTTTCTCATTTGTGAAATAAGAAAAGAATAATATTACTTACATTATCTACTTCCCAAGATGAACAAATGTGATTTATTATTAATAACATAAGGTCCCTTGGTATCATGGATTGGAGCTGAAAGAGGTCTTAGGAAATCTTCTAGTCTAAGCCCTTCATTTTATATGGGTGAGATCTTAAATCCAGAGAGGTTTGGGGACTCATACATAGTGGGTAAGAGAGCAAAGATTCAATCCCAGTTCTTCCAGTTCAATCTCTAGCAGTCTTTCTGATGAAACATGCAAAGTGGGTTTGAGAGAATAACAAGTAGACACATTTGGCTAGAGCAGGGGATTTCAGAGATTTCTCTCCCATCTATCCAAGAAACTGCTCTACCTTTCTTTGCTTCCTTAAATTGGGATGCAGATCCTCCTTCCTGCTCCTGCCTCCCCCAAGTGTTTCCTCATCAGCAAATAAGCTCTTGCTATGGCAATAGAAATTTCAGTCAGATCCAAAAAGGATTATGAAGAAAAATAATATGCTACTAGACGGTTCACAAAAATTTTTATTAAACACCATGTGTCAGACATCCTTTGGGGGGACACAAAAGACCAAAAAACAGTTCTTATCCTCAAGCAAGAGAAAGACAGCATGCAAATAACTGGGTGAATACAAGAAATAGACAGTGTAAATGGAAGATAATTTTAGAAAGAAGACATTGGGTGAAGGGTGGGATAGAGGACAGAGAAAGGACAGCTTTGAGAACTTTCAAAAGTATAATATAAAAAAGGGGGAGACACAAAAAGCCAAAAAAAAGTTCTTGTCCTCAAGCAGGAGAAAGACAGCCTGCAAATAACTGGGTGAATACAAGAAATAAACAGTGTAAATGGAAGATAATTTTAGAGAGAAGACATTGGGTGAAGGGTGGGATAGAGGACAGAGAAAGGACAGCTTTGAGAATTTTCAAAAGTGTAATGTAAAAAAATGTAAAAAATTAAGGAGTTCTTACATCCCCTCTAGCTTTAAATTCCATGACCTGGAAAACAAATATCCCTGAATATAGAGCAGATGGTATTATCCCCATTTTCCATGTAGAGAAATTGGAACACCAAGAAATTAAGTCACCCATCTAAAGTCATCCAGGAAGTCAGTGGTGAGACTATGGCTTTGGAAGATAATTGGAAAAAAAAAAAAGGAGTATAGAAGTAGTAGTTAGTAAAGTGTGTGGCACAGTGGATCAGGAAGACTCATCTTCTTGAGTTCTTGAGCCACTTACTAGCTGTTCACCCTGAGCAAGTCACTTACCCTGTGTGCCTCAGTTTCCTCATCTGTCAAATGAGCTGGAGAAGGAAATGGTCAACCCCTCCAGTACCTTTGCCAAGAAAACCCCAAGTCAAGTCAGCCCCAACTTGACAACAGAGCAACAACACAAATGTTTCTTGACTGAATGATTCAATAGCCCATAGACTTGAATCCAAGTTTCAGAGTCAGGAAGACCTAGCTGCAAATCCTGCATATGTGTTACCTGGGCAAGTCACTTGGTCTCCCACCACTTCCAGGAAAAAGTGGGTGTTGACCTGCATTGGTAGCAGAAGTTTCACAGTTGGGGTTTTGTAGAGAGATGGAATCATAGGTCATGCTAAAAAGGGAAGAGAGTCATCCAGTTTAGATAGAGTTAATCAGAGCAAGTTTCCCAGACAAGAAGAAAGTGTCAAGACACTCTCCTCTCCAGGCCTGACAGAATCAAGACTGCCTTCCCTGTAGGGGACTGGCTATACAATTATCCTGTCACTCCAACTGCTAATTTCCCTCTTCTTGTCTTAGAAACAATTGGGAATCTCTTCTCAGCTGATAATTAGAGGCCCTCTCCAACCAGCTTTGTTCCTGCACTCTGGCACAAGCTTTAGTAGTTTTTCTTTGTTTTCGGAGTCCAGTGTTCTTGACCCAGTGAGCCTAGAATCACTGGAATTGGATGCTTTCAGCTCAGAACAATAATGAGAAACACAAGTAAGATTTTTAAATCCCTCAGCTTCCTGTCTTCAGATGACAGGAAAGATTTTTCTGACATCTGAATTTCCCAGGATACACACACACACTCCTCAATAAATTCTAGGAGCTGTCTGTTATTTCTAGAATCAAATATAAACTATTCTAGTATCTTTCCGAGAAAACCATGTGGCCAGTACTAAAAGAGATGATACCAAGAGATGAACTCCTCAGGTCAGAAGGTTTCCAACATGCTACTTCGGAAGAGCAAAGGACAACTGCTAGTAGCTCCAGGACTAATGAAATGACTAGTTCAAAGCTAAAAGGAAGCACAACTGTGGGTATCTAGTGACAAAAGGAAAGGCCAATGCCATAAAGATTAATACTGTTACATATAACTCCTGTTATATGTAACAGGAGATGGAAAGATTAAACTTCCGAATCTTGGATGGTAATAATTGGGAATGGTTGAATTTAATTCAGGTGATCATTACTTAATCATATACTACTGTGGGCAAAAAATCTCTTAGAAAAAATGGAGTAGCCTTCATAGTCAATAAAAGGGTAAGAAAAGCAATAATAGGGTATAACCTCAAAAAAAAATATAACACAATGAGTTTTGTTGGAATCCAGAACAGACCATTTGCCATCACAATGATACAAGTCTGTGCCCCAACCACAAACCAAAGCTGAACAGTTCTATGAAGATCTACATCTTCTAGAAATAATGCCCCCAAAATCCATTCATCCTAGGGGATTGGAATACTAAAATGGGAAATAAAAAAAAAAGAACTGGGAAAGTAGGCAAGTTTGGCTTTGGGCTACAAAATGAAGCAAATCAGAGACTAACAGAGTTTTGTTAAGATAACTTACTGGTGATGGCACTCTTTTTTTTTTAAATAGTTTTTATTTACCAGATATATGCATGGGTAATTTTACAACATTGACAACTGCCAAAACTTTTGTTCCAATTTTTCCCCTCCTTCCCCCCACCCTCTTCCCCAGATGGCAGGTTGACCATACATGTTACATATGTTAAAGTATAAGTTAAATACAATATATGTATACATGTCCAAACAGTTGTTTTTGCTGTACAAAAAGAATTGGACTTTGAAATAGTGCACAATTAGCCTGTGAAGGAAATCCAAAATGCAGGCGGACAAAATCAGAGGGATTGGAAATTCTATATAGTGGTTCATAGTCATCTCCCAGAGTTCTTTCACTGGGTGTAGCTGGTTCAGTTAATTACTGCTCTATTGGAACTGACTTGGTTCATCTCATTGCTGAAAATGGCCACATTCATCAGAATTGATCATCATACAGTATTGTTGTTGAAGTGTATAATGATCTCCTAGCTCGGCTCAGTTCCTGTAAGTCTCTCCAGGCCTTTCTGAAATCATCTTGTTGGTCATTTCTTACAGAACAATAATATTCCATAACATTCATATATCATAATTTATTCAGCCATTCTCCAATTGATGGGCATCCACTCAGTTTCCACTTTCTGGCCCCTACAAAAATGGCTGCCACAAACATTCTTGCACATACAGGTCCCTTTCCCTTCTTTAAGCTCTCTTTGGGATACAAACCCAGTAGTAACACTGCTGGGTCAAAGGGTATGCACAGTTTGATAACTTTTTGAGCATGATAGCACTCTTTTTTAACCATTCACAAGGCAACTCTGCACATGGACATCACCACATGGTCAATACTGAAATCAGATTAATTATACACCTTCCAGCCAAAGATGGAGAAAGCTCTTTACAATTAACTAAGACAAGACCTGGACCTAACTATGACTCAGATCATTAGCTTCTTGTGGCAAAATTCAGGTTAAATTAAAGAAAGTAGGGAAAACCATCAGACCATATAAATATGATCTGAATAACATTCCTTATAAATATCAAGTGGAAATGAGGACTAGACTTAAGGGATTAGATCCAGTAAATAGAATACCTGAAGAACTATGAACAGAGGTTTATGATTTTGTACAGGAGGTAGGAATAAAAAACATTGCAAAGAAAAAGAAGAACATGAAAGCAAACTGCCTATCTCATAAGACTTTACAGAAAGGGGCAGCTAGGTGGTACAGTGGATAGAGCACCAGAAGTCAGGAAGACCTGAGTTCAAATCTAGCCTCAGACACTTAACACTTTCTAACTGTGTGACCCTGAGCAAGTCACTTGACCCCAATTACCTCAACAACAAAAAACAAAAAAAACTTTACAGATAGTTGAGGAAAGAAAAAAAGGGAAAGGTAAAGGGAAAATACTAAAATGAATGGAAGATTTCACATAATAGCAAGGAAAGATAAGGTTTTCTTCAATGAACAATATAAATAAAATATGGAAAAGAAAAAGAGATCTCTTCAAGAAATCTAGAGATAACAAAGGAATATTTCATGCATGATAAAAGATAAAAATTGTAGAGACTTAACAAAAGCAGAGGAGATAAAGAAGAGATGGCAAGAATATACAGAAAAACTATACAAAACATTTTAATGTCATCAAGAATCATGATTCTTGTTACTACTCTAGAGTCACATTCTAGAAAATTATATCAAATGGCCTTGAGAAAGCATTGCTAACAATGGGAATAATGGAAAAGACGGAATTCCAGCTGAGCTATTTAAAATCCTAAAAGATAATGTTGTTAAGTGCTGCATTCAATATGCCAACAGATTTTGAAAACTCAACAGTGGCCACTGGATTGAAAAAAGAGCAATCTAGTCCTGATCCTAAAGAAGGGCAATACCATAGAATGTACCAAACAATTGTGCTCATTTCACTTGCCAGCAAGGTTATGTTTAAGATTTTGTAAGCTGGGTTTCAGAAATTATGTGAACCCAGAATTACTAGAAAAGCAAGCTTGGTTTTGAAGGAACAGAAGAGCTAGAGATTAAATTTTCAACATTCATTGGATTTTAGAGAAAGCAATGAAGTTCCAGAAAAAGATTTGATTTTGCTTCATTGATTATACTAAAGTGTTTGTGTGATCACAACAAAACATAGTAAGTCTGTAAAGAGATGGGAGTACCAGCTCACTTTTACTTAGCTTCTGAGGAACCTATTATGAGCCAAGAAGCAATAGTTAAAAACCAAACACAGAACGGATTGGTTTAAGATTGGAAAAAGGAGTACAACAAAGTTCCATATTGTCACCTATTTACCTTATATGCATAACACATCAAGCAAAATGCCATGCTGGAAGAAATAAAGCCAGAATTAAGACCGCCGGGAAAAATCTCAACGATCTCAGATATGTAGACAATAATATTCTGATGACAGAAAGTGAAGAAGAAATTGTCTAATGAGAATGAAAGAAGTGAGTGGAAAGGCTGACTTGATGCTCCACATAAATGAACTAAGATCTCAGTAAGTGGTCCTATCACTTCCTGGAAAATAGAGGGGAAAAAATGAAAACAGTGGACAATTTTATAGTCTTAGGCTCAAAGTTCATTGCAGATGGCGGCTGCAGGCATGAAATTCAAAAACACTTCTTGGAAAGAAAGCTATGGCCAATCTGGACAGCATAATAATAGAAGAGACATCCCCTTGCTGACAAAGGCCATATAGTCAAAGTTGTTTTTTTGTTGTTTTTGTTTTTTTTACAATTAGCTTTTTGTACAGCAAAATAACTGTTTGGAAATGTATACATACATTCTATTTAATTTATACTTTAACATGTAACATGTATTGGTCAACCTGCCATCTGGGGGAGGGGGATGGGGGAAAGAGGGGAAAAATTGGAACAAAAAGCTTGGCAATTGTCTGTGCTGTAAAATTACCCATATATCTTGTAAATAGGAAGCTATAATAAAAAATAATAATAATAAAATAAAACAAGTAGCAAGGAGAGTTGGATTGTAAGGAAAACTGAGGACTACAGAATTGATGTTTTTAATTGTAGACTTTTGAGAATTCCTTAGAAAGCAAGGAGATCAAATCAGTCAATACTTAAAGAATTAATTTAGATGATTCATTGATAGGAAAAATACTAAAGCTGAAATTTAAGTACTTTGATCACATCATGAGAAGGGAGGACTCATTGGAAAAGACCATAATGTTGGGAAAGATTGATTATTGTTGCTGTTGTCCATCCTTTCTTCTGAAGAGGACCAGTGACATCAGGAGGGCAAGCTCTTGACTTGTAAGTGAATTAGTTTTAAGAAAGGCAGGGCTGTGCAAAGTGATCACTCCAGAGTCATCTAGTTCAGGGGCAAGCCATAAGTCAGGATGACTAGAGATAATCCAAGATGCAGTGGGCAGACCTTGGCCTTTTTAATCTAAGCTTTTGCCCATGTCTCAGTCTCTCTGGAGTAACACCCATTCTATGATTCAGTGATTTAGGGCTAGGTAAAAAGGAGGCAAAATATGGACTCGATTTCCTGCTCAATAGAAAAATTAGTCTGGGAGGGGAAGACCTTCAGGGTTTCTGGCTAGAACAAAAACAATTGTTATTTACACTCTGAGCCATCAAAACCCAAACATTGATCAAGTGATGCTTGGGCTGGGACCTATTATTGGCCAATCCTTGAGAGCCAGAGTGATTTGGATTTAACATAATTGAGTAGCTCTATTTGAATTCCTGTGAGCTTTATCTAAGTGTGGCTTTCCAGAGATCTATTATCCAGAGAGCATAAATAAAACTATGTGGGACAAAAGGTTGAAGGCAAAAGAAGAAAATAACAGAGGATAAGATGGATAGTGTTTTGGGAACAGCAAACATGAACTTGGAAAGACTTCAGGAGACAATGGAGGCTAGCACTTGCCAAGCTATGGTCTAAGGGGTCATAGAGAGTTATAACTGAATGACTAAAGAAGAACTACAAAGGTTAAACAATTCCTACATCCACTTAAAGTAAGTGATAAGATGCTATACTTTGATAACTTAATCAAATGAAAACATGTGTAAGATCAATCAGATTTTAATCTAAGTGTAAAAGGTCACTGAAAACCATTGAATGAAGTTGGGGGAGAAGTGAAGTTAAAATAATGGAGTGACAATCAATATTTTGCCCAGTTCATCCAGCATACCTACTCCATCACAACCTAGAAAACTCACTAGACCAAATTCTGATCAGGAAAGTCAAGAAAATGTCATTGTAAGCCATTTTCCAGCCCAGGAATGCTGGAAAAGACAGAAGTCTTTGGACACAAGGGTGGAGATGGCCAGCAATACAATGCAGCATTCTCTGCCCAAGGAGTAATAAAGGAATTAAGACCAAATACTAGGACAGGAATAACAGGAGTAGAAGAGATCCAGCATTAAAAACAGGAATAGGATCAGACGGCAGTGAAGAGATTCTGAGTAGCCAAATGGGCATTAGCAGAGAAAACCTGATTTTGTATTTAAAAAAAAAAATCTGGAAGCCTACTCTCTGAAGCAAGCAAAGAGGAGCAGTGAGAGGATTATAAATAGAACCTTTTGATTTTGTTTAGGCCTTTTGTTCTTAAAGGTCTTTAAGTGGACTTTGATTATAGTCCCACAGCACATGGAGTTTTCTAGGAAGCCCACCTTTACTATATAGAATCAGAAAACCAAGAAATGATGTCAAACTCCCAAAGTTTGATCTGCTCATATTGTAGATACTTAACTACATTTCTTTAGGAATTTAGCCTGCCAGTCAATGGCATATTCCCACCTCATAGACTCTTGCTTTTAAAGACATTTTTCTCCTGGTTAATTGTGAGTTCCACCAGGGAATTTGTCTTTCCCCTCATTAATTGTTAAACTCCTTTCCTTGCTAACTTCTCTTGGAATTTAGTCCATTCTTAGGAGGGTAATAAAATCTTTACCCCTTCATTTGGAGGCTGTTGAAGCTTACAAATTCTTTTGGGACAACTCATGACACTGGCCTGTAACCCCAATATGTTTTTTGGGTATCACCCATACCCCATTGCAGAGCGCTGGAATTTTGAAAAGGTGTACTTGAACCTAAGACAGAAAGTACTTAAGGTTAAATATCTACTCAATGTGAGTATATACTTAGATGATATGGTGATGTGATGGCTCTCCTCATGATTGGCACCTGCTGAATGTGTTGTGGTAAGGTAATGGTAGGGAAGGATTGGAGGGCTGAGGGAGAGGGTCAGAGTCTCTCTGCCACAGCATGCTCAGCAGGGAAGACTTCAGGCTCCAGACTCCAGAGTCCAGGATCCATCTTTGACAAGCCACATGGCTGCTTGCCTGCCTCCTTCACTTCTCCTAAAGACTAAGGACTTTGATCCTGACTCTGACTGATCCTGAGGCCCTCCAGAGAGCTAGCCCAGATATTACATCCCATCATTTGATGGATGAACTCCATTGGGGACCTGGTGCAGAAAGAGTCTAATTGCACCCCATAACTTCAACAATTGTTTTATCACTTATTTCCCAGTTTTGGGTCACAAGGCAAAGAAACAATTTTCAAAAACTTAGTTGTGTTCCCCTGAATGCACAAGCAGAGTAAGGACTCAGTATTAATATTCAATCCCATACATAAACCTGAAGTGGAATAATTATGCCAGAAGACCAAGACCAAAGGAGAGTCAACAATTTGGTAACCCTGAACCTGCAGAACCTTCCAGCAGAATAATAGTGATTGAGTCCAGAAAGAGTCTACTTAAACTCTATCACATACAATCCAATAAATCCAAATTTGCCTTAGTAACTCAATCAAGAAGTAGTCTGGAAGAATGAGTTAAAAAAAAAAAAAAAAAAGAACCCAGTCATTAAAAGTTACTACAGTGACAGGGAAACTCAAGACGCAGAAGAAGGAAAGCCTCAGAGGAAAATTCAGATTGGACATAAGCCCAATAAGAATTTTTAGAGGAATTAAAGAAAGAAATTGAAATAAGCAACCCCAAAAAGGAGGTACAAAAGCTAACTGAAGAGAATAATCCCTCAAAAATTAGAATTGGGTAAGTGGAAGTTAATGATTCTATGGGACATCAATAATCAGTCAAAGAAAATCAAAAGAATGAAAAAATAGAAGAAAAATATAAAATACCTCATTGGAAAAACGTATGACTTGGAATATAGATCCAGGAGAGATAATTTAAGAATTATTGGACTACCTGAAAGCCATAATCAAAATAATGATAATGGATAGAGTACTAATCCTGAAGTCAGGAGGACCTGAGTTCAAATCTGACCTGAGACACTTAACACTTCTTAGCTGGGTGACCCTAGTCAAGTCACTTAATCCCAATTGCCTCAGCAAAAAAGAAAAAAAAAAAAAAGATTTGTCATATATTAATCTAATTTATCATCAGTCATAAGCAATTATTAAATGTCTATTATATGCCAGACAGTAGGGAAGGTACTGAGGGTAACCAAAAGGTCTTACATTCTGTAGAGGGAAACAAAATGCACATATATAACTAGATATGAAACATATATACAGCAGATCCTAGATAATCTTGAAAGGTAGTACAGAATCTGAGGGTATATAACATGGACAGGAGGGAGAATCAGGTTAGGTGACTTGAGCTGAGTGGTGAAAGACACCAAGGATTTTAGAAGGTAAAAGACGATTTCATTCCTAGTATGGGGGTAACCAGTGCAAAAGTTCAGAGATAGAAGATGGGAGTGTCCTTATCAGAACCCACAAGTACAACTGTTTGGCTGAGAGTTCATGAAGGTAAATGTGAAATTTAAAAAAGAAAGATAGTGTAGTGCTATAAACTCTAATACCACTTCCCAAAACTCCATTCTCTCCATTGAGAACATGTCATTCTTAATGACAACTCATTGTCATATAGGGTCCCCAGAGTATGAGTATTTACTTTTATCCTCTCAGAAACTAGGATTATCTCTGAGGGAATGTAATGGGGAATCTTTTCTCCTTCTACAATTCATGAGCCCCCACTGGTGTGCTTCTCTCCATAATTGGCAGGTGATATCTATTGTCAGTCATGCTTAATTAGCTTTTAGAAAGAATTGGTATAAACCTCGTCCTTGCCAGAAGCCTGAAATGCGCTTTCTCACTTGTGTATACGGGGCTCAAATGTAAAAAAAACTCATATGGCAAAGGGGAAACTTGCATCCCTAGCATGCTAAAAGTCCTTTCTTCTCTTTCATGGAGTGATTAGAGAAGTGTCTCTTAGGCATGGTGTAGATCTTGGCTATTCTCTTTGTAGAGTCTTGAGACTTTTTTTTTAAGCAGTATTTTCAGACTTTATTATTTTTGTTAAATCATCATTATCCTTTCTGTGGTTCAATTACATAACCTCAACTTCATTATTAGCTTCTCCACCACCTTTACTGCATTTATCCATCAGTTTCCAAATCTTGCCATTTCAACTGCCCCAAGATATCTCGATTTGATCCTTCTCTAGCTTTACATAATTGACACTCTGGTACAAGCCTTTGTCATCTCTTGCCTAGATTACAGTCTCCTAATCCATCCCCTTCCAGTAACTTCTGAATCTCGCTTATCCTGTAAAAACTTCCGCGTGATTTTCCTTAAGCGCACATCTAACCATCTCACTCCTCTCCTCATCCAATTCCCATGCTTGCTCTTGCCTCTAAAATGAACTACAAAACACTTTGCTTTGGTTTTAAAGCACTTAATTTTTGTTATTCAGTCACTTCAATTCTTTACTATCCAATTTGGGGTTTTCCAAGAAAAAAATAGTAAAATTCTTTTTTTTCCCCCATTTCCTTTTCCAACTCATTTTACTAAGGACAGAACTGAGAAATAGGATTTAAGCATCTTGCTAGGTTCATCTTGCTAGAGTCACACAGCTAGTAAGTATCTGAGGTCAAATTTGCACTCAGAGCTTCCTGACTCTAGGCCTAGTACTCTATTTTGACACCTAATTAAGTGGCCCCGGACTCTCTCTCCAGACTCATTGTCCAAGACCTCCTCTCTCCCATACTCAGTGATGTAATCACATTGTTTTTCTCTCTGTTCCTTACATAAGATAATCCATTTACCATCTTTTAAAGGATATACCAATTACCATATTTTGAAAGAAAAGCTTCACATGCTTCTATGTTGCCACACTGACATTTTTCGCTGATGATTCAGCTTAACTGAAAAAATTGATTTGTAGCTTGAACGAGACTGCTTTTCTTTATCACATCCAGGTTGTTCTCGGCTTCCAGTGAAAACACTGGAAGCTGAGAACAGACTGAATGTGATTAGAAAAGGTAGTTTTCCTTATCTGTGGAAGCTGCTCTAGGGAGAGTGTGCTAGGACTATGACATCAATGAAAAAGTCCTAGTTTTTCAAGTCCTGTGAAGTTCACGAGATCTTTATCCAGTCAAGGTAAAGGGATAAGACTAAAGAATAGCAAGACTAAAGTATCTTCTTCTGACTCAAATGGCTCCTCAGTTTCTTTCAACACTTTCTGTCAACATTATTCAGATTCAACCAATAGTTTTCTATCTTTTCGTGTTTTGATTCTGTTCTTATTATTTCTTGATATCTCATGGAATCATTAACTTTTATTTGACCAATTCTAATTTTAAGGAGTTATTTTCTTCAGTTATGTTGTTAATTCTCTTTTTATAACGTCTTTGCAGATAGTGCTGGGGGATATATATGAAACCCCCCAAAAAGGAAATCTTTGCTCTTATACTCTAGAGGGCATTCATATGCAACAAGGACATTTATATAGATCATGTAATCAACTCCCCTTCCCTCATTCAGAGCCATCTCCTTCAGGATTGCCTTCCCAGTTAAATATAGATAAATTTGATCACTCATCTCTCCATACTCTGGATCTCAGTTTGCACCATATGGTCTCCTGATTGTTTATATACTACTTTGGCACTCTCCCTTTTTGTTATTTTTTCCTCGTTCTGCCTTGTCTCTCCAAATGGAAGCATTTGATACCCTATCAATGGTGTTACTCCAAAAGATTAATAAATAACATTTACTGACATGGATGACCTTTAAATTATCCTTCAAATTTTGTCAAGTTTACTTATTCATAATTTCTCATTTGTTCTTCACAACAGCTACAGTATTATTCTCTTCATTTTATAAATGGAAAGACTAAGGTTCAGAAAATGCTACTGACTTGCCTATGGTCATAAAGGTGGGATTTTAGTTCAAATCTCCCTTATTCCAAATTCAGCCTTCTATCCACTTAAGGAGAAGCTGATTTCTGTGGATTCTGGTGTTTTTCCCTCAGAAATCTACCCCATGATGACGTCTTCCATTTTGTATAATTCTTCAGATTTCAACCACTTTCACTTTTATTCTGTTAAATGATATTCACAGCAGACCTTTGATGCTTGGTAGAGAGAACCAGAACTAAAAAGAAGAAAATAAGCATTTATTAAGCACTTTCTTTATATCAGGCACTGTACTTAGTACTTCACAAGTATTATCTCATTAGATTAACACAAAAATCCTGGGAGCTACGTACTATTGTTATCTCAATGTTATAGTTGGGGAAACTGAGGCAGAGGTTAAATGACATGCCAATGATCATGTGGCTAGTGAGTATGTGAAACTGAATTTGACAGTAAGCCATTCTTACTCCAGGCTTAGCCTTTGATCCACTGGGTCAAAACTGCCTCTAAAAGCTGGGTCTTTTTACTATAAACTAGGGCTCTTTCTAGTACAATCACCTCCAAGAAAAACCAAAGAAGCCCTGTCTTTGGCCAAATGGGTGACATTCAATGAATTTTCTCAGTATCTTACCAAACGGAGAAAGGGACAATACCTGTGACATCTTACTAGGTGAAATCTCTTTCTCATGCTTGGCAGGGTTTAACCCTTTCACCTCTGGAACTCTGACCCTGAGAACCCCGCTGTATTGATTGGTGAGGACCTCCAATGACCCACTGTAATGAGCTTCATCTTCCTCCCTGACCTTTTTAACAACTGTTTTGCTGCAGACCCTCTTCTGAAACTATAATCAGATCAAACCTACTAATGCTCCTGGAAAAGCTCTATTAATCTATTCCTGTATGGCTTCATTTACCATCCCTGTAACTTTCCAATCAAAATACATTTCCCTGACTAAAATTCCCCAATGTGGATATTGTCTCACTCTATTAGAAGGTAAGCTCTAGAAACTAAGAGATACCCATCAACTGGGGATTAGTTAAACAAATAATGGAACAGAAAATTAATGAAATACTATTGTACTAATGATGCATGATGAATGAGACAGTTTCAGAAAAGCTTGTGAAAACTTGTAGACCTGATACAGAGTGAAATGAAAAGAACCAGGAGAAAAAGTTTTTTAAATAATATTTAAATTTTTTCTAATTTCAAGTAAAAATAATTTTAACACTTTTTTTAAGTTTTGAGTTCAAATTCTTTCTCTTTCTCTTCTTAAGACAGTAAGCAATTTGATTTAGTTTGTGCATGTGCCATCATATAAAACATTTCTATAAAATAAAGCAGACCAAAAAACCCCACCAAAAATAAAGTGCTAAGTAGTATGCTATTATCTGCCTTCAGTCTCATAAGTAGTATGGCTATGATGTGTATTCACACTCATTAATCATCATAAAATATTGTTGTTATTGTGTACACCATATTATTCTCCTGTTTCTGCTTACTTCACTTTGCATCAGTTCATGTTAAGTCTTCAGAACAATTTCTACAATAACAACATTGTTAAGACAAACAACTTTGAGAGAGTCAAGAACCCTGATCAATGTAGTGACCAACAAATGATACTAGAGAACTAACAATAGAATAAACTACCTACCTCCCAACAAAGAGGTGATGGACTAGATGCAAAAGGATATTTTTTGGGGGAATGACCAATGTATTTTTGCAATTATTTTATTTAAATATGCATATTTGTTACAAAGGTTGCATATCTTTTTTTTGTTCCCCTGCAAGGTTGGGAAAGGTTAAAGAAAGAGATAACAAATAAATTCTTGTTAAGTGAAAAAAAAAAAAAAGATTTAATTTTCTTTAAAAGAATGTAAACTCCTTTAGGGCAGGACAGAGAATGTCTATGCTTTCACATTTGTATCCCTAGTAATGTATTGCACAATGCTTGGCACATTGCCACCACTTAATAATTGATTTTCCATTAATATCCTCTCATCTCTCCACATTCAGCTACCGTGATCTGGATGAGCATGGAGGTCACTCAGCTCTATTTCTGATGACACAGCTGCCATCCCTAAATAAAACCCCATAAATGGCTGCTGCTTTTAGTGGAATCCTCCCCCTCTTCTCTCAGAAGAGGAGCCCAAAGAACATCCCTTCCCTCCTAAGCTGCTACCTCACCAAGTTCCCCCTGGAAAATGAAAATAAGGGCCTGGACTGGCCTGGCAGAGATGGCACAAATCTTATTTTGCAGAAGTAAAGCTTTACTAAGTTAGACCCAGACAAAAGAGGTGAGGATAATGAGATTAGAATAGACATAAATTAAAATCCTAAATTCAATAAATGCCTTATCAGCCTCATGCTGGAAAGACGGTGGACATCCTTTGACAGGAATAAATTGCAATGCCCGGGAAAAACCCCTGTCTCAAAGGACCGGAGGCTGCAACAAGGAGGGGAGAAAAAGCTCATCCAAAGAGTTTTTACTACTTGCTCTATATTGAATTTCCCCAAGCCAGTGAAAGCAACTAGGGGCATCTCCATAAAAAGTCAAAAGACTTGAGTTCAAATTTCCCTCATTCCCATCTGTGTAGTGTTTAGCAAATTATTTAGTCTCTGTAAGTTTCTTCTTTTGTAAAATGCGATGATTGGATTTGATAAGAAGTCCTTTGCAATTCCAAATCATTGGTACTTACAGCAACATTAGATAATGCTGTATTCTAGATATTTTAGTCTTAGAGAATTGAAACTGCGAGTCTGAATGTCATCTAAAATCATAAGATGCTGGAGAGTTGGAAAGGGACCCTGAAGACCATTTAATCCAGCATCTTCATTTTATAGATGAGAAAATTGGAGCTCAGGAAAATATGAGGATTTGCCCAAAGTCACACAGGTAGTTAGTGGCAGTGCCAAAATCCAGTACTAAGCCTTCTGACTCCAAGTCCTACATACTTCCACTGACCCTAGGCCAGCGCTCTTTAACAGAGAGGTAAACCAAGGCATTTTCTGTCCAGTTGAAGCTCAGCAAGCTCTCTCTTATGTGAAATGAGATTTGAAACAGATGCTCTAAATCCAATGTTCCTTCCTCTGCAAATTTGTATCTGTCAGGGGTGTTTTAGACCCAGCTCAAACCAGCTGGTACAAGCTGATAGTTAAATTTTCAGCAGGAACATTTAATTCACAAAACACACATTTTGAGCTTGGCAAGCTAAAAATCAAGGTTTGGCTTATTGTTTTGTTGCTTGTCTAGACTTAAGTGATGGTGAAGATATGCTGCACATTTTACACCCCCAGTCAGCTAACTATTAAATATTTATCAGGACACCCTTGGTTTTGGTTCTAGAATTATTAATTTCCAGTTGTGTGGCTGTGGGAAAATCACTTTCCACTCACCACATCATCCTCATCTTTAAATCTGGTTTTAGTACAGACTCATAAAGAAGCAAGCTAGAAGGAATCTTAGCCTTGTCTAGTTCATTCCCTTTGCTTTAAAGAGGAAACTAAGATGCAGACAAGGGAGAAATACCTTGTTCAAGGTCATATAAGGAGTGAAAGACAGAGACTAAATCTCCTGATTCCAAGAATCCCTATCTTGTGTTCTTTCTTTCAGGACTATCTTTCCACCGTGGAGCAGGCCTGGGAGACTGGGCCTATTTTGGGCAGTCGAGACTTTCATTTCCCCAGCTCTTTGCCACCATCAGCCCCACTCTCCTTCCCCAGCCAAGCCTATAGTAATGGCTGGTTCTTATTAAGTCACTAATTAATTGAATCTATTTTTCCTTCATTGCATACTGTTAATTAGTTTCTTGTAGCAGAGGCGGCGATTATTCTTGGGTGGTAATAACTTGGTCCATGAGCCAGTTTTAATGTTGCACATAATTGGCAGGATGAAAAAGAAAAGAGGAGGGGAATTGGGCAGGGCTGGGCCAGCTGTTTTAGGGATTTCAACCACAAAAGATGTAGAAAGGATAAAATGATAGCAAGCAGTATAGGATAAGAGAGGACTGGGTCCAGGGAGAGGGCTGGGAGAAGCTAAACCATCTTAAAATCATTGCACGTCAGAGATGGAAAGCCTCTTAGATATCATCTAAGTCTCCTCCCCATTTTTATGGATAGAGAAATTGAAGCCCAGAAAAGGGAAGTGATTTGCCTCAGATCACATGGTGAATTGGAGTCAGATCCAGGACTGGATCTTAGGTAACCAGAATCACATTTTAAAATGTGATTTAAGATTGCAAATTAAAAAAAAAAAAAAAAATAGCATGGTAGATAGAGAGGAAGTCTTGTAGATGGGGAAACAGGGTTTTAATATACCTTGGCTGTGTGATCTTGGGGACCCCCCAACCACTCATTGTCTCTAAGAAACTTTCCAGTTGAATGAGTTGGATAAAAGTGACCAATCAACATTAGTAGAGACAATTTCTCCTAGAAAATTCCTCCACTAATTAAATCATTGGTTCACACCCTATTTCTCTTCCCCCAGCCCCCCAAAAAGGTTTGCAAACCAATTTCCTACTAGGAACTCAGGATATGGAGTATTATGTGGTTGGTTGGTTGGTGTATGCGTGAGGAATCTGAAGCTCAGAGAGATTATTCTCCAAAAGTCACACAGCATTTAAATGGCAGAGAAGGAACCTACATCTAAGTCTCCCAATGCTCATTTTCAGACTTCTGCCACTCTCTGAGCAGCACAGCATAATGAACTGAGATCTCGACTTGAATTCAGAAAGCTCAATCATCAACATTTAGTCAGCACCTACTATTTATCAAGCAAGGCTAAGATCCAGATCCAAATCTTGCCTAAGCTATCTGAATAAGCTACTCAACTACTTTGAACTTCAGCTCCTCATCTATAAAATGGTATTAAAAGCAACTGGGATGAGGGGATTGAGAAAGGCTTCCAGGAGTAGCACCTGACTCGAGCTTTGAAAGAACCCAGGAATTCTAAGAGACTCTAGTTTACAGGAGGAAGATTCAATCAGCAGCCTGATAAAGGCAGAAGGAGGAGGTGGAGGGTTTGCTGAACAATCTAGTTTGGTTGGAATGTAGAGTGCATGAAGAAAAGGAAGCAATAAGAAATCAATCTGGAAAAGTTGTGTGAAAGATTTTAAATTCATGAAGAAGAGTTTGTACTTTAACCTAGAAAAAAGAGGGAGCCATTGAAGTTTCATGAGCAAGGGAGTGATAGTTAGAACTGTGTTTGGGGGAAATATAAATTTGTGGATTAGAAAAGGGAGATGCAGCAGTAGCAGGAGGTTGCACAAATGTAGGCAAGGGTCTATATCAGGGTAGATACTGACTGTGTTAGCAGAGAAAACATATGATCAGCAACTGATTAGATATGAGAGAGAGAAGAGAGAGGGAAGAGTTGAGTCCAAGTTGTGAACCTGGGTGACTAGAGGAATAATGGAGCCTATAATAGAAATAGAGAAGTTATTGCTTATCATTACTAACTACCTGGAATACAGCAGACTGGTATAGTAAGTCGACTACTGGACTTGGAGTCAGAAAAGTCTGAGTTTAGTCAGAAAGAGCTGAATTTAAATCCAGCCTAAGATATTTATTAGCTGTATGACGCTAGTTATGTCACACATCTCTCTGTGCCTCAGTTTACTTTTCTGTAAAAATGAGAGGGTTGAATTTGATGGCCTCTAAAGTGCCTTCAAGTCTGAACTTTAGCATCCTGTCTAGGTCCTGCCTATCCCATGGGCCCCAAACCAAAGGCTGGAGTTCTATCAAGGGTAATGAGAAGGTCCTTGTTATTCAGCTCCAGCAGTGACAGCTGATGAGCAAATCAGTGACCCCTGGAGACCTCTTTCCTGCAGAAATCAGACTTGGCTTCCGGGGATGTCTGGGCTTTCTGAGTCTGCGTGCATAGGAGCCCAGAGGCCAGCTGCAGCAGGGGAAGAAGACAGGAGATGTTCTCTTCATAACTAGTCCCTTTGCTCCCCAGAAAAACTCTCTGCTTCCCAAAAACACACTCCTGGGTTTGAATATGGACTGATGGGGCTGACCAACGGAAAACCAATGTCACTCTTTTGTTACTGCCTACATAAGCCTGGGGTCACTTTATAAAAGAGTGTGACGTCTTCTAAGGACTTTCCTCTGACTTGTTCTTAGGAGATCAGGGGGGAAAGGGAAGGGAAGACAGAAGGGAAGGGCAAGAGGGAAAGCAAGGGAAGGTGGAAGGGGGAGGGGAAGGGAAGGTGAAAGGGGAAGGGAAGGTGGAAGGGGAAGGGGAAGGAAAGAGAAAGGGGAAGGGGGAAGGGAAGGGGAAGGAAAGAGAAAGGGGAAGGGGGAAGGGAAGGGGAAGGAAAGAGAAAGGGAAGGGGAAGGGGATGGGAAGAGAAAGGAAGGGGAGGGGAGGGAAGGGGAGGGAAAGGCCATCTGCATGGGGACTGACTCAAAAACACCCCTTCCCCCCAAGGTCCATTCCAGCTCTGACATTCTACAGATCTGCAATACAAATAATTTTGCTAACTGTAACTACCTCTGCAAATGTGAGCTGCTGGAAGGCTCCCCGGAGAGAGAGCCCATCCTAATTCCAAGTTCGCAGCAATGTCAATAAGAGGTAGAAGAGCCAGCCTTCTCTCTGTCACTCTGGAGAGGCCTAACCTAATTAGACCCGAATTATGCAAATCAATACTAAAGCGGATAGTTGTTTTTCTCTAATAAGCCGAGAACATACAAGCAGTGATGACCCTAGAAGATGGAAACTTCTCTAATGAGGAGCGAAGTTCCCTCTGTTTCCTTGGGCACAGCTCAGGGGTCAGAGTGGGAACAGCCCTGGGCATTGGATGGACCAGGTCAAGTCCTGGCTGGTCCCTGGGGCCCAGAGCAGGCTATGATAGACTGAGCAGGGCCTCGACACCTCCTGGGGAAGCCCCCAAACAAAGGCAGCTCAGAGAGGGCTCCCCTCTCCGCATCCTGAATCAGAGCTACTGGCAGCCTGGAGTAGATGAATTAGGAAAGAGAGTGTGGAGGGAGTTGGAAGAGTGACATGGGGGGACCAAATCAGAGGAACAATGATAAGGTTATCCAAAGTTGGCCACGTGCAAAGTGAGGGACCCCAAGCTTTCAAAATATGAGTAAAGATCCCTTCCTTGGGAGCAATTTGGTTGAATGTGTGTAATTATAGCAATTAACCTTGGAAAGGAGGAGGGGAAATGTACTTCCCTTTCTTTGCAGGGTGGAGGACTATGGGTATGCAACATTGAGCACATTGCCAGACTCGGCTTTAAAAAGCTGAAAAAGCTTTCTTAAAAATCTCTTTATTTTTAGTTTCTGGTCACAGGGGACCACTTTCTGGGGAGGGAAGAAGGATGTTTGGAAATGAAAAGGATATAAAAAACAAAAGATAGCAAACTTTAAGAGAAAAAGAAAAGATAGGGGGAGGGAATCATTTGGGCTGAAAGTAGCTTCAAAAGCAATCTGTGGGGTCAAGGGAAGGGAGGCTTCAGAGGTAGGAGAGACCCTGGAGGCCATAAGGCTACAACTGAGTCATAGAACGATAACATGAATTCCTCATGGGCCTAATTCGTGGCAGAGCCAGGATTCCAGACAATCGCTTCTGACCTTTAAGACTTCAAACACAATTCTTATCCCATTACACTATGTTCTCTTCTCAAAGATTAGGTTTGCCGTAGAGAAAGAGCACAAGACGATAAATAGAAGCCAGTCTTCCTGGGATGGCACAGCCAGGTTAGGGGAGGACGTCCTCCGCAAAAGTCGGACCAAATGGCGATCCTCAAAGAAGAGGAACGGAAAGAGGAGCAAGGGAGAAACCATTTAAGCATCAGACAAGATGATGAATCTCTCTGTCTCTGGGTCTTCCCTTAAACCCCATCAAAAAAAGGCACTTAATGCAGCAATACTTGGGTGTCTTTTCCCAGCAGCACGATCCATGGAAAGAATCAGAAATTTGAAGTCAAATTATTATTTTGCTACTCACTCTCTGTGTGACCTTGGACCCTTAAATTCCTTGTGCCTCATTTTCCTTATCTGTAAAAGGAGTTCCAGTTTTAGACTTCTAATCCTATTGTCCTGGGATCCAATGAACCAGAGAGAGAGCTGGCGAAAATACATGCCCAATAATACCTCTGTTCCAACCACCTTTCTCCCTCCTTACTTCCTAGAGAGCCATCAGTCAATGATTTATGCACACAGAGATCCTTCTTCAGGACTTGGCCAGACTAGACACTTAGAAAGGCCGTGTCTGAATGTCAGCCCTTTGCATCAGCAGCCAAAGACAGCACCCCCATCCCCCCCCCACTTCTTGCTTCAGTGGCCATATAGAGTAAGAGCTCCTCAGGGGAGGGACCCCTGAAATCTATGAATCAGTCAATAGTGGTATGCTCCATGGCCCATTTGCAGGATTTTTTGTCTGTTTTGAAACTGCAAAAGGCACCCTGGTAATCAAGGCGGGCTTTAATCACCGTCCCCATTTTGACATTTAAATTACAGATGGCATTTTCAATTAAACAGGCCTGCTCAGCAGGTCTAATTTAGCTATCAGTTCTGCTCTGTTCTTAAGTGTTGTTTGAGAAAAAAAAAAAAACTGTTGATGTGCTTCCACTTTCCCTCCTTCCTTCCCTTGACAAAGAGCTGAGAGGAGGAAAAGGGGGAGAGCTCCCTAGAAAAGCAGAGAAGGGAATCCAGGATTCCGCCAAGCATGAAATCACACTCACTCAATAATGCAATCTGCTATTTCATCATGGAAGGGATCTTCCAGTCTGAAACAATCAGTGAATTAATCACCAAGTATTTATTTAGAACAGGGACTATGTTTTCTTTTTCTTTTTTTTTTCTTTATAGCCTGTTTGCTTAGCAGAGTGATGGAACATAAAATAGGTGCTTAATAAATGCTTATTGACTGAAACCTACTATGTGCTAGGTACTATGTCAAGTATCTAGGATACAAAGAAAAGCAAAAACACAGTTTCTGCCTTCAAGAGGTTCCCATTCTAATGTGGGAGATAATTTATAAATATAAGAAAAGGGAGGTTATTGGTTCAATTAATCAAATCATCTTACTCCACTTAAAGTGTCAGTCTGCTAACCCATGAAACTTTAACCAGAGGAGAACACATCTCTGTGGAATCAATTACGAACTTTTGATTAAATGGTCCTAATACATTTTTAAAAGCTATTGGATAGGGCCATATCAATCAAACTGCTAAAAATTATTTAATAGAGCTTCAAAAAATAATAACAAAATTTATCTGGGAGAACAAAAGGTCAAAACTATCAAAAAATTAATGAAAACAAAATGCAAAGGAATGTGGCCTGCCCATACCAGACCTAAAGCTGTACTATAAAGCACTACTCATCAAAATCGTTTGGTACTGGCTAAGAAATAGAATAGTGGATCAGTGAAATAGGTTAGATAAACAAGACATATCATTAAAGACTATAGCAACCTATGTTACTATAGTAACATAGTACTATTATTGTACTATTGTACAATACTACAATTGTTTGATAAATCCCAAACATCCAGTTTCTGGGATAAAAACTCACTATTTGACAAAAATTGCTGGGAAAACTGGATAATAATGTCAAAAACTCAGCATAAACCTATATCTCACAATCTATACCAAAATAAGGTCAAAATGGGTACATGCTTTAAGCATAAATAGTGATACTATAAGCAAATTAGGAGACTAAGGGATAGTTATAGATATCAGATCTTTGGAGAAGGGAGGAATTTATGGCCAAAGAACTAGAGAACATTATCATATGCAAAGGGGATAATTTTGACTACAGTAAATTAAAAAAAAGGTTTGCACAAACAAAACCAATGCAGCCAAGATTAGAAGGGAAACTAAAAGCTGGGAGACAATTTTTACAGCCAATGTTTCTGATAAGGGTCTAATTTCTAAAAGATATAGAGAATTGACTCAAATTTATAAGAATACAAGTCACTTCACAATTGATAAATGGTCAAGGGATATGAACAGACAATTTTCAGATAAAGAAATTAAGGCCATCTATAGACTTATGGAAAATGTTCTAAATTACTATTGATTAGAGAAATACAAATTAAGACACCTTTGAGGTGCCATCCAGTTTCCACTGTTCTCTCTTGGGATGCAAATGACATTTTCCATCCTAAGTCTATTGGAATTGTCTTGGATCACTGCATAGCTGAGAAGAGCTATCATAATGGATCATCACATAATCTTGCTGTTACTGTGTACTATGTTCTCCTGGTTCTGCTCACTTCACTCGTCATCAGTTCATGTAAGTCTTTCCAGGCTTTTCTGAATTCATCCTGTTCATCATTTCTTATAGAACAACAATATTCTAATACATTCATATACTATAACTTATTCAGCCATTCCTCAATTGATGGGCATCTACTTAATTTCCAGTTCCTTGCCACTACAAAAAAAAAAAAGGCTATTACAAACATTTTTTGCACATATGGGTCTTTTTCTCTCTTTTATGACCCAGTGGTGACGCTGCTGCATCAAAGGGTATGCATAGTCTTATAGACCTTTGGGCGTACTACCAAATTACTCTCCAAAATGGTTGGATCATTTCACAATTCCATAAACGATGCATTAATATCTCAGTTTTCCCACATCCCCTCCAACATTTATCATTATCTTTTCCTATCATCTTAGCCTAATGTGTAATGGTACCTCACATTGTTTTAATTTGCATTCTAATCTATCAATCTAATCAATAGTGATTTTGAGCATTTTTGGTAGGACAGTAAATGGCTTTAATTTTTTTATCTGAAAATTGTCTGTTTACATCCTTTGGCCATTTATTAATTGGAGAATGATTTGTATTCTAGTAAATTTGAATCAGTTCTCTATATATTTTAGAAATGAGGCCTTTATCAAAATCATTGGTAAAAATTGTTTCCCAATTTTCTGCTTCCCTTCTACTCTTGGCTGCATTGATATTGTTTGTGCAAAACCTTTTTTATTTAATGTAATAAAAATTATCCATTTTGTATTTTATAATATTCTCTATTTCTTGTTTGGTCTTAAATTCCTTCCTTCTCCAAAGATCAGTCAAGTAAACTATTCTTTTCTCTCCTAATTTGCTTATAAGTATCACTATGTTTAAATAATGAATCCATTTTGACCTTATCTTGGTATAAAGTATGAGATGGCATTCTATGTTCTAAGGCTCTTCCCAACTCTGACATTTTGTGTTCTGAAGTCCCTCTCAGCTCTGACATTCCATGTCTTCCAACTATAATATTTCATGCTCTAAAGCCCCTCCCAGCTCTGACATGTTGTGTTTTATGAACCCTCCCAGCTCTGACATTCTGTATTTCTTCTTCCAGTTCTGATAACTTATTTTTTCAATAGTATTTTATTTTTTCCAATTACATATAAAGATAGTTTTCAACATTTGTTTTTGTAAAATTTTGAGTTAAAAATGTTTTCTCTTTCCCCTCCTTCCCAAGACAGCAAGCAATTTGATAAAGGTTATACATGTACAATCATTTTAAACATATTTTCATATTTGTCATGTTGTGAAAGAACTATCAGAACAAAAGGGAAAAAACCCAGAAAGAAAAAAAGAAACAAACAAACAAAAAAGATGAAAATAATATGCTTCAATCCACACTCATTCTTCATAATTTTCCCTCTGAATGCAGATGGCATTTTCCATCCCAAGTCTATTGGAATTGTCTTAGATTTGATATCTTATTGCTCCATGAAATACTAAGTTGTGGAGTCCATAGAGAGCTAGAGGAATAGAAAGAATATTTCTGGGAGAGGCTTCTTTTTCCACTTTCTTTTGTCCCCAGCCCTCTGTTCCACACCATTTCCCCTGATGACTTCCTGCAAGGCTTTGACCCACAGCTCTTCCAAACTTCTATAGGGAATCATTTCTCTCTTTATCCCTCCTCCCTCAGACTCATTTTTTAACCCCCAGAGCAGCAGCCCCTGAGTTGGGAAGGAATTACAGGAGCCACGGAGCTCGTGGACTCACTGGGAGGACAAGAAGGTATCTGGGGGGGAGGGGGCAGAAAAGCAAGCAGGATTGAGATAGAAGCAAGGCTGTGTCTGCAGGAAGAAGCAAGGATGACTGAGGAGCCACACCTCTCTGCTCACTCCCAGATAAACATCTCATCCCCTGGGAACTCAAGTGAACCTACCCTGTTGTCTTAAGTAGAAGCTCATATCTGACATGGCACATGTCCATTGATAAACCTCTCCTCTCACATGCCTGTGGGGGAGATATTGAAGTATTTTACCAATAAGTAAACTGAGGCTTGGTGATATTGTGTTGCTAGTTCCACAATCCCACAGTCAACATTCAAGCTATGGTTTGAATGCAGTTCTTCTGGATCTGAGTCCAGTGTTCTTTCACTTCTTCTCAAACCCTCCATATCCTCTTACTTCAAACCCCTAAGAGCTCACTGCCTCAATGGCCAAATGTCCCTGGCCCAGGACTCATTGTAATTTCAACTTTTTGATATTGGGAGGCAGCATGGTACCAAACCCATCTCTGCATGACCTTGGTCCTCGTTCATAAAAGAAGGGCCAAAATGAAGATTCCATGACTTAATTATCCCCATCTCAGCTCTACTGTCTCTTCATTCCTTTCCAAATGAACTCATTGTTCTAATATTCTAGATTCTCTATTAACTAAATCAATCTTAAGCTTCATGAAAAGAAATATAGTGTTTGTTGAAGAAGGGAGACAATATGCTTAATGCATTCTACTTTGCTTAAGCTATGCTTTGAATCCTTTGTGGGAGTCACAATTTAGGAAGGACATTGATAAGTTGGGAATTATATAAGGAAGGGTGATCAGGCTGATGAAAGATGAGGATGGAAAGTGGGCTAGCATTTGGAAGAACTGGAGATGTTAAGTTGGGAGAAGAGAAGGCTTAGGGAAAATGCAATAGCTGTTTCAGGGGAATGAAGACCTATTAATTGGGAGAAGGGTTAGGGATCAGGAGCAGTAGAAGGAATTTAATTTGTAGTCAAAGCATCTATGGTTAGAACCACTTGTACTTTTGTCACTTTTTACCAAGGTGACTTTTACCAAGGTTGAGCTACCTTGGGGTAGCTCAGTTTTCTCTTATGTAGAAAAGATGGGAAGAATATGCTTCTGTGATCCCATGATCCTAAGATTTGTTCTCTTGGGCCCCAGAAAAGAGCAAGAAGTGGGGAACAGAAGAAAGGTTCAGTATAAGGAAATAACTTTATAATGAGAGCCAATTCCCAAAGTGGAATAGACTGCCTCAGAAGGTAATGTTTCTTTCCCTTCACTGGGGGTCTTTAAAGTCAAACCTGGATGACCACTTGTTAAGGATATTATAGATGAAGTTTTTTTGGATACAGGTGGACAATGGAACTACAAGGCAGATATTGGGCCCCTTCCTCTGTCTTCCTTAGCCTCTTTATTCTATCCAGTCTTCCTTATCCCCTGAAACTGAATTGAGAAGCTGCCTGTAGGCACTTCCTGAAAAGCACATGGGGACTGCCTTGGCAAGCCCATCTCCCCTCCAACCCAACAACTTTTATTGAAGCCTCACTGGATATCAAGGCCCAACAGCGGAAACTATTGATCCTCAAGGGACAGGTCTTATTGATCCAATGGGGGTTCTGATCTCCAATAGGGAAAGAATCTCAATAGTATTTTGTTTTTTCAATTACATTAAAAGAGAATATTCAGCATTAATTTTTGCAAGATTTTGAGTTTCAGATTTTTCTCCCTCTCTCGCTTTTACCTTCCCCCACCTCAAGGCAGCAAGCAATCTGCTATATCTTGGGAAAGGATCTCTAGAAAGACTTTGCCCTTAGACAAAGTGTTCCCAGGGGATAAAGATATAGCCTCTACCCTAAGAATGGTAATGGAATGAAAGTACTTTCATTTTTGCAGTAGAATCCCCAGCATCTGGCACCTAGAAAGAATTGAATAAGTGCTTATTGATTGCTTAACTGATTGATTGATGAGGGAACCAAGTACAGGCAGTATTCAGTTCCCTGATGCTTCCCTTCTGTCCCCCCCATCCCTTCTTTCCAGGAAAGGCTCAGCCAGGCAGGGCCCTCCCATCCCTGCAGCACAGACTCTCAGTTTCAAGGGACTTCAGCTTCAAGGGAGCTGTCCCTGGTCCTCATTGTGATGTCCACTTTTGAGTGCTCCAACTGTGGCTGGCCAGTCAGCCATGAAGGTCAAATTTATGGGGCACCTGAAGAAAAGAATATTCCTTCTGGGGCATAAATAGTCTCCTTGTATTTAGAGCCTTCTAGTTTGTTAAGAGAACTAGCCCCTTTGCATAGGGCTAGAGATTTAAAGCTGGCAAGGGTCTAGAGACTAGTCCCATTTTACAGATGAGGAAACTGAAGTCAGAAAAAAAGCAAATGTCAGGACTTCAAGATAGTAGGAAAAAAAACTCTAGACCCTTACCAGAGGCTAGTCCCATTTTATAGATGAGGAAACTGAAGTCAGAAAAAGGCAAATGTCAGGACTGCAAGATAGTAAACGGTAAAGGCAGGATTAGAATCTTGGTCCTCAGTCCCAGCTCTCTTTCAGTTGTAACTGTCCCTGGAGAGATGTCATCCAGCTGCCATTGTGACAGGAGGTAGCCAGGTTAGACTTCTACGATCAAAGACACAGGAACAGTGGAGACCACGGAAGTGACAGAGCATGGCCTTCAAGCTGATCAAGTCCCAGCTGATGATTTAAATTGAGATGAGCCCGAGCCAAGAGAGCTTGCACATAGCTATAAAGTAGGAAAGCTGAAACTCAAACCCAGATCTATCTGAAGTCCAGTATTCTTCCTAGAGGCAATTGGTTAGATAGCGTGCTGGACCTGGAATCTGGAACACCTAAGTTCAAAGTTGACCTCTAGCACTATCTGTGTAATCAGAGGTAAGTCATTTAAACTTTGCCTCTGTTTCCTCATCTGTAAAATGGGGAAAATTATGAAGGATAGTTATAAAGGCCAAAATCAAATGAGATAATATTTGCAAACTGCTTTGCAAACCTTAAAGCATTCTATCAATGATAGCTATTGTTTTTATTATTATTATAATTGCTATTATTATCCACGGTGAAATTCTACCAAGGATAAGAGATATAGCACAATGAGGTCCATTTCCAGGCATAGAATCTGCAGAAACCTTGAAATAATTTGACAAATACTCACTGCTCTATATAATTCATTCTGATATCCCGAGTCTCAGTCCTTACTGGTCCCAGGCCCTTGAAAACACCACCAAAAGACTCTGAAAGCTTGACTACGAACCAGCAAAAATCCAAACTGTTGCTCTACTTCACTGTGCCCCGGCTCATGGGAATTAAAAAAACAAAATCCTAAGAGAAAGATTCTCACCTAAAATCTGTGGTTGATTTTCTTTCGGTTCTGACATCATCAGGAAATGAACAGTATCAGGGCTCCAAGATTTTCACGGGGAAAAGATTTGTCTCCAGTCTCCAGGGACCCAAGTCCAAAGGTATGACTGTGTTGTCTTGGGAACCGTTCATGGGGACAAAGGGAGGTAGGATCCCTTGACTTAACTAACTTAGCCTGGGAAATAGGGCAGGAAAAAGGAAAGGGAAGAAGATGTCAGGAAAACTAGACCCTTAAAAATGTTGGGAGATTGCAGAGTTCAGGAGGTAGGGATGGAAATAGTCTCAAAATGGTGAGGAGCAATCTCAGCCTAGTAGAATGATACCGCTGTAAGAAGATGGAAACATAGCCCTTGAACCATTTGGCCGTCTTACATTCACCTGGGTGTTAAGAAAGACAAAGCAGTTATATAAAGAAGCTCTCCTTGGAACAGAGAGACTTATGCATGTCCATTTATAAGGCAACGAGAGAGGATCTCATGATGCAAACAGTGCCTACTGCAGTGAAGTCAGAATTGTAGAATCAGAGCTGGGAGAGCCCTTAGAACCCAGGAGATCAGAGCTGGGAGGGCCCTTAGAACCCAGGAGGTCAGAGCTGGGAGGGCCCTTAGAACACAGGAGGTCAGAGCTGGGAGGGCCCTTAGAACCCGGGAGGTCAGAGCTGGGAGGGCCCTTAGAACCCGGGATGTCAGAGCTGGGAGGGCCCTTAGAACCCAGGAGGTCAGAGCTGGGAGGGCCCTTAGAACCCAGGAGGTCAGAGCTGGGAGGGCCCTTAGAACACAGGAGGTCAGAGCTGGGAGGGCCCTTAGAACCCAGGAGGTCAGAGCTGGGAGGGCCCTTAGAACCCAGGAGGTCAGAGCTGGGAGGGCCCTTAGAACCCAGGAGGTCAGAGCTGGGAGGGCCCTTAGAACCCAGGAGGTCAGAGCTGGGAGGGCCCTTAGAACACAGGATGTCAGAGCTGGGAGGGCCCTTAGAACCCAGGAGGTCAGAGCTGGGAGGGCCCTTAGAACCCAGGATGTCAGAGCTGGGAGGGCCCTTAGAACCCAGGAGGTCAGAGCTGGAGGCCCCCTTAGAATATATAATACAAGAAACAGAGGGATCTTAAAACAAAGAATGTCCTTAGAACCTGGAATGTCAGAGCTGGAGGCCCATTAGAATATATAATATGAGAAATAGGAGGGACTTTAGAACATAGAAGGGCCCTTAAAGCAGGGAATGTCAGGACTGGGAGGCCCTTAGAAGAAAATGTCAAAACTGGGAAGGATGTTAAGAGACCACTCACGCCAACCTTTTCAATATCAGATGAAGAAATGAAAAACTAAAAGTGTGTAATACTGATCCAGAGATCACAGTGGTAATTACAACCAGCCCTGCCTCTGTTTCTCCCTCAGTAAGCTGAGCTACATTCCCTACAACTATTCCAGATAATCCTTCATTCTACCTTGCTTTGGAATGCTTGGGAAACTGTCCCCTCCCACAGGACCAGTGTTCTGTCATAATAATGTCACCCATCTTGACAAAAGGAGCAATGCTACCAAGGGGTAAGGAGGACAGACTTAAGGGGTCTCCAATCTTCCCCTTGACCCCCCCAAGATACAATTTGATAAAGTGCATCTGGTCCCCGAGCCCCTCACAGACGGCTTGAGCAGCAGGGCAATGGACAGTGAGGATGACAGAAGCCCCATTAATCTTCACTGGCCTATTCAGCATCCCCCCCAACACCCTTTCCTCCTGATTTTAAATGTTGCTTGGAAACCAAATCCAATTTGATGTAGCTCGCCAGATCTGCAGTGCAGAATTCATCGGGTGAGGAGCCTGCTTTTCGGAGAATAATTCATTTTTCCGGTGTTGGTGAGGGGAGTAATTGATTGGAGGGGGGGGTATTTTACCTCCCTCGACAGTCTTACTCTTAATGCAGGAATAAAACTCTGTTAGGTCAAATGCACCACAATAAATACGTGGGCCACATTAGCTTTAATATATTGGATTATTCCACTCGCTGGTGACGAAAAACAAGATTTAATTCCCTAGAAATGCCAGGCGAGAAAATCACTTTCTCGTCTTCCTACCTCCTTTTTTCCCCTCTAGTTGTTGTTAAAGTCATTTTTGTCTTTTAGGGAAAGGACAGATATTTGGATTCTACTTTTGCTGGGGAGAAAGGAGAAAGTCTTTTTTCTAAGTAAACTACCTCTGGCTCCATCTGACCTCCTTCTATTTGGGGTGATTAGATGACCACTCATCTCCCACTGTTCTCACTCTAGACTCTGCAGAGAGAGGAAGGAAATATGAGAGAGAGGAATGGATGAATAAATAAATGAATAAATAGACAAATGAATAACAAGCATTTATTATGTGCCAAGCACTGTGCTGGGATTTAAATAGAACAGGAAGGGAGTCCTTGTTCTCAAGCACCTCAGGGAGGGAAGACACATGGGTTTAGATGGAGTGCATGGGGCGTGGAGAGAGTATGGACCAATATCCCTTTGGAGAGAACCTTGAATACCAGACAGAGACTTTGTTTTTATCATTTCTTGATATCTTGTGAGCTTTATTGGGATAGACAATGGGGAGGTTCAATTCCTAAGACTGATCCTTGGTAATTATGGGGTCTTCAACAAGCCACTTAGCTTCTGGATGGCTCTCTTTATAAATAACATGGTAATATTAACACTTGTACCTCTTGTTTCATAAAACTGCTGTCAACAAAGCATGTCATAAGCCAGAAAATATCGTGTAAAAGTAGGTTGTTTTTATTATGATCATTACATAACCAGATCCATGAACAAAATTATTCTGGCACTAGGGAAAAGTACTGAAGAGAGGAAAACCTTAAGATCCTAGGGGAAACATCTGTGCCCTTCCAAACTTAGACACATCTCTTTTTTAAAACCTTGAAGAATGCGTTCTGCCCAAGACCTGCTTCCGTGTGAATTGCCCTCATCAATCGATGACTTCTGTCTATCTGCTTCGGTGTACCTCTGCCATCAGCCTATTATGCAATCCCAAGAAGGCACTGACCCTCCAACAGAGATCTCCATCATCCAGCCCCCAGCCTCCAGGTTAAGATTAGCACTGCTTCACCCAGGGCAGCTGAGAGTACATTTCCTCTGTCTACTCCTTCCCAGATAATTATGGAGCACATTAGATCAGACTCCTTCTCCTTTCCCTGATCTCTTTTTTCCAGAATCCAATCATCCATCCACAAATATTTATTTATCACTCTGTGCTGGGCAGTATTACAATGAATAAAGCAATCTCTAGTCAAAGACCATCAGAGTGGTAATTAACCTTCATACCTGTTTCATCAACATCTAACTCTATCCTTGGAACAGAGGAAGTCCATAAAGTTGATTGATCCTTATATCTAACCGGAATCTTTAACCATTTAAATTCTCTGAGCCTCAGTTCCATCTCCACATAGGGCCTACTAAGCATAGAGATTTAATTATCTGGCTTAGCCCCATAAAAATGTCTTTCTCAGACATTCAATGTTCTTGGATAGGCCGAGCGAATATAATAAAGATGACAATACTCCCCAAACTAATCTATTTATTTAGTGCTATACCAATCAGACTCCCAAGAAACTATTTTAATGACCTAGAAAAAATAACAACAAAATTCATATGGAAGAATAAAAGGTCGAGAATTGCAAGGGAACTAATGAAAAAAAAGTCAGAGGAAGGTGGTCTAAGTGTACCTGATTTAAAGCTATATTATAAAGCAACAGTCACCAAAACCATTTGGTATTGGCTAAGAAATAGACTAGTCGATCAGTGGCATAGGTTAGGTTCACAGGGCAAGATAGTGAATAAAAATAGCAATCTAATCTTTGACAAACCCAAAGATCCCAAATTTTGGGATAAGAATTCATTATTTGACAAAAACTGCTGGGAAAACTGGAAATTAGTATGGCAGAAACTAGGCATGGACCCACATTTAACACCACATACTAAGATTAGATCAAAATGGGTCCAAGATTTAGGCATAAAGAACGAAATCATAAATAAATTGGAGGAACATGGGATGGTTTACCTCTCAGACTTGTGGAGGAGGAAGGAGTTTGTGTCCAAGGGAGAACTAGAGACCATTATTGATCACAAAATAGAACATTTTGATTACACCAAATTAAAAAGTTTCTGCACAAACAAAACTAATGCAAACAAGATTAGAAGGGAAGTAACAAATTGGGAAAAATTTTTTACAGTTAAAGGTTCTGATAAAGGCCTCATCTCCAAAATATACAGAGAATTGACTTTAATCTATAAGAAATCAAGCCATTCTCCAATTGATAAATGGTCAAAGGGTATGAACAGACAATTTTCAGATGATGAAATTAAAACTATTTCCACTCATATGAAAGAGTGTTCCAAATCACTATTGATCAGAGAAATGCAAATTAAGACAACTCTGAGGTATCATTACACACCTGTCAGATTGGCTAAGATGACAGGAACAAATAACGATGAATGTTGGAGGGGCTGTGGGAAAACTGGGACACTGATGCATTGTTGGTGGAGTTGTGAAAGAATCCAACCATTCTGGAGAGCAATCTGGAATTATGCCCAAAAAGTTATCAAAATGTGCATACCCTTTGACCCAGCCATACTACTACTGGGCTTATACCCCAAGGAACTACTAAAGAAGGGAAAGAGACCTGTATGTGCCAAAATGTTTGTGGCAGCCCTTTTCATAGTGGCTAGAAGCTGGAAGATGAATGGATGTCCATCAATTGGAGAATGGTTGGGTAAACTATGGTATATGAATGTTATGGAATATTATTGTTCTATAAGAAATGACCAACAGGAGAAATATAGAGAGGCTTGGAGAGACTTACATCAACTGATGCTGAGTGAAACGAGCAGAACCAGAAGATCATTATACACTTCAACAATGATACTGTACGAGGATGTATGCTGATGGAAGTGGATTTCTTCAACATAGAGAAGAGCTAATCCAATTCCAATTGATTAATGATGGAAAGAACCAGCTACATCCAGAAAAGGAACAATGGGAAATGAATGTAAACTGTTATTTTTACCTTCTGAATCCAATTCTTCCTGTGCAACAAAAAATTCGGTTCTACACACATATATTGTATCTAAATTATACTGTAATATATTTAACATATATAAGACTGCTTGCCATCTGGGGGAGGGGTTTGGGGGAGGAAGGGAAAAAATCTGAATAGAAGTAAGTGCAAGGGATAATGTTGTAAAAAATTACCCATGCATATGTACTGTCAAAAAATGTTATAATTATAAAATAAAATAAAAATAAATATAAAAAATTAAAAAAATAAAAAAATAAATAAATAAAAAAAAATGTCTTTCTCTCTACATTCCCCATCTCTACTTGATCTTGTTCTAGGAACAATAATAAAAATTCAAAGTAAGGTTGATACTGGAAATGGTGTGATAAAGACTTCATTCACCATTCCTATGATCACCCAGAACAAACTTTCTTTATTGACCATCATTCCCCTATGTGTTTTGTCTCTCTTTTATAGACTGTAAGCTCCTTGAAGGCCATAACTGACCTTGTACTCTTTTTTTTTATTAAAGCTTTTTATTTACAAAACATATGCATGGACAATTTTTCAACACTGACCCTTGCAAAACCTTCTGTTCTAAATTATCCCCTCCTTCCCCTCATTCCCTCCCCTAGATGGCAGATAAACAACAGAAAGAATGAAAATGCTATGTGGTGGTCCACACATTCTGACCTTGTACTCTTAACACCTGAGCAGAGCCTGATACTTATTAAGTGTTTAATCAATATTTGTTAATTGACAAAATATCCAGAATATTGAAGAAATTAATGGGAAAAATGTGAAGAAAGGTTGTCTTGCTGTATCGGATCTCAAACTGTATTGCAAAATGGTAATCATCAAAACATTCTGGTACCGGCTAAGAAATAGATTAGGTACACAATACATAGTAGTAAATGACATGATAATCTAGTGTTTGACTAATCCAAATCTAAGAATTTAGGACAAGAAATCACTATTTTATATTCTGATGGAAGTGGATATCTTCAACAAAGAGAAGATTTAACTCAGATCCAATTGATCAATGATGGACAGAATCAGCTACACTCAGAGAAGGAACACTAGGAAATGAGTGTAAACTGTTTGCATTTATGTTTTTCTTCCCAGGTTATTTTTACCTTCTGTATCCAATTCTTCCTTTGCAATAACAACAACAACAACAACAAAATTTGGTTCTGCACACATATATTGTATCTAGGATATACTATAACATATTTAATATGTTTGGGAATACCTGCCATCTAGGGGAGGCAGTGGAGGGAAGGAGGGGAAAATTCGGAACAGAAGGGAGTGCAAGGGATAATGTTGTAAAAAATTACCTGTGCATATTTATTGTCAAAAAAATGTTATAATTATAAAATTAATTTTTAAAAAAAGAAATCACTATTTGACAAAAATTTCTGGGAAAACCAGAAAGCAGTTTGGCAGAAAATGGGTATAAACCAACATTTCACACTATATGTCAAAATGAGTACATGATTTAGACATAGTGGGTAATTGCATGAAGAAATAAGGGAGTATAGAATATTTTACCTGTCAGTCTATGGATACGGGAAGAATTTATGACTAAACAATAGATCGAGATTGAACAAATCAGATTAAAAGGGTTTTGCACAAAGAAAACCAACGTAGTCAAGATTAGAAGGGAAACAGGAAACAGGGATGAAGGGGAATTTTTATAATAAGTTTCTCTGATATATTGAGAACTGAGTCAATTTTTTAAGAATATGAATCATTCCCACACACATATAACCTAAATTGAATTGCCTGTCTTCTAGATGAGAAAGGGTGGAGAGGGAGGAAGGAAGAAAATTTAGAATTCAAAGTTTTAAAAACAAATGTTAACAAATTGTTTTTACGTGTAACTGGGGGAAAATAAAATCCTACATAAATTTTTAAAATTAAAATGTAAAAGTATATGTTGCTATCATCAATTTATGTTACACTATGAAGTTTATAAAGCCAACTTCTTCCTTAATTTTATCTTTTTATTTATTCTAGATGATCATATTAATAAAATTCATAAAACAAAAAAAGTCATTCCCCAATTAATAAATTATTGAAGGATATGAAGGCTTCAGAAGAAGAAATCAAAGTTACCTATAGTCAGATTTTTAAATGTTCTAAATCAGTACTAATTAGAGAAATGCAAATTAAAAGGTATCCCCTCAAATCTATTAGATTGACTAATTTGACAGAAAAGGAAAATGACAAATGTTGAAGGGGATGCAGAAAAATAGGGATACTAATGCATTGTTGATGGAGTTCATCAGTCATTCTAAAGAGCAACTTAAAACTATGCCCAAGGGATTATAAAACTATAGATACTCTCTGATCCAGCACTACTAGACCTGTAGCCCAAAGAAATCAAAGAACAATGAAAATGATCTACACACACACACACACACACACACACGCACACACACACACACATGCACACAAATATATAGATATATATCTATATATATCTATATCTATCTATCTATATCTATATCTATATTTATATAGATATAGATATAGATAGATAGATATATAGATATATATCAGCTCTTTTTTATAGTGGCAAAGAACCAGAAATGTAATGGAAGCACGTCAATTGGGGAATGACTGAACAAATTGTGGTGTATGATTGTGATTGAATACTATTATGCTACATGAAAGATGAGCAGAATACTTTCAGAAAAACCTGAGGAAACTTCCATGAATGGATGCAAAGTGAAGTGAGTAGAACTAGGGGAACACTGTACACAGAAACAGCAAGATTATACAATGATCTATTCGACTATTCTCAACAATGAGATCCAAGATAATTCCAAATGACACCTGATGAATTAAAAAAAAAAAAAAAAAAAAAATCTATTCATCTCCAGTGGAAGAACTGATGGAATCTGAATGCACATTGAAGCAAATTTCTTTTTAATTTTTTAAAAAATTATTCTGGGATTGGTGGAGGTTTTTTTGGTCTGCATTTTCTTTTTGCCATGTGGTTAACATGGAAATAGGATGTTTTGCATGACTACATATTTATAATATACCTCAAATTGCCTTCTTAAAGAAGAGGCAAAGAAGGGAAGGAAAGAGGAAATATGGAACTCAAAACTAAAATGAATGTTAACAAAATTGTTTATATATCACTAAGGGAACCTAAAATTAAACGTTATAAAGAAAGAAAATGAAGGAGTTGAACTTAGTGATCTGAAGAGCTTCTTACAGGTCCGATCTTACAACTTATTGCTGGATTTAAAGGGACAGAGTACATGATGAAGAGAGGGAAGGTGTCCGAAACAGGCCTGAGTCCAAGGCACGTGATGCTAGTTAAGTGACTTTCAGAGTTCTCAACAATTCTCTAAGATGAGATGCAGCTCAATCGCTGGCGTGCATAGATGGAGGGAGTTCGTCACATGGACAATTTTTTTCTTATTTAAAGACTGAGTTCCCTATCCAAGAAGACCTTGGAGGAGTTGATAGCCAGAGAATGCAATTTAAAAGCTGAAAAGGACCATGGAGTTCATCTAGAGAGAAGCAGCTTCCTGCGGTGGAAAGCATGGCAGACTTTAGAGCTGGGAAATTAATCCTACCACTTTTTGCCTATGGAGCCTGGAGTCATGTCACTCTGCCACTATGAGCCTCCCTTTCTCCATCTGTAAATTGAAGGTTTGGAGAAATCCCTTCCAGCTCTAACATCGTTTGTCATAGTTATGATTCTCCCTGAGAGACAGCACTACAGGAAGA